>NC_064641.1:240284057-240587087 GCF_023864345.2 Schistocerca serialis cubense | reverse complement strand
GAATAGAAGTGCAACTGTTGAGCAGCTGACCACCTAGAAGAACCAACGGGCTACTGAAAGTGTTTCCTCAACGACCACTTATCGAATGGTGTTGCAGCAGGCACCTGATTCTTGCAACCATGTTGTCTGCTGTTCATGTTGGAATATGCACCCCAACGTCGCAATTGGACGTCAACTGAGTGGCGACAGGTGGCCTTTTCAGATGAATCACGTTCTGTGCTCCTTTGGACAGATGGCCATTGGCATGCATGGCGTGAAACGTCTGAAAGCAAATACCCTGTAACAATCGTCTGAGCGTTATGGTCCGGGGAATGTTTTCGTGGCACTCCCTGCGTGATCTCGTCAATCTGAAAGCACACTGGATCAACACAAGTATACATGTATCCTTAGCCACCATGTCCAACTCTCCATGCAGCTTGGTTTTGCTCAGGACGATGGCACATATTAGCAGAACAGCGCAACTTGTCACACATCTAAAGCGAACGTGCGTGGTTCGGAAAGCACCAGGATAAGTTTACCTTACGCCTCTGGAAACCAAACTCCCCCGATTTAATCCGAATCGGGAATCTGTGGGACCACCTCGATCGGGATGTTCGTGCCACGAATCCTCAACCGAGAAACCTGAGCAGCAGGTCATGCACCGGCTCCACATACCTGTCGGTACCTTCCAGAACCTCACTGATTCTCTTCCTGGACATCTCGCAGCAGTCTGCGTTGCAAATGGCGGTTATTCAGGCATTTTCTCTGTGATCACACTAATGCGACTGGTAGTGCACCTACGACGGTGCCACGTGCGTACACCATTCTACAGCCTGTGTTCGAGATGCTGCTACATACGATATATCCTCAGACAGGGTTTTTACAAAATGTATTCCATACACTCACAGCAGATGGTATAAACCAAAATTAGAAACAGGTTCCTAGAAATATATTTCTGACAATATACCGTTATTGACATTTGAGTCATTCTGTTCTACAACTGCAATGCATGTCTTGACACAGCAGTAAGTCTTGCATATGATTACCACTCATTCCCGCACACCTTTCAGCGTTCCTTCTTCAAGAATGTAAAAGTCTTGAAAACACAACTGGCAACCTAGATTTGGTCACATTTGTGGAAAACGTGCTCCTATGAGGTTTTCATTTCGTTGATTAGTGAGTCATTCACACTGGAATTCAAATGTATCCATAACTAGAAATCCAAACCATGAGGGCAGATAAGTGAGAAGACTATGGATCTCATTAACAAGTCTGTCGCTCATCAAACGTCTAGATTAGAGACAGTGATGGGTTTCCACTTCTGTACACTCCTACTTTATTGGTTGAATACTGTCTCCAGTAGTGCAATAATCTGCACTACAGTAATTGATGATGTACTGCAGCGACTGACCACTGACATAGAACACAGTCACAGCCTACACAAGAACTGTGATTGCTGTGTGCACATGCATGTTGGGTTGGTGTCCCTTCGCTAGCAGCTCCAGGTGGCGCTGACTTCACTCACGAAACTTGATGGCCTGGCCAATGGGCGTCACTGTCAGGGGCTGGTCTAAGGGATCCAGGGGAGAAGAGAAGAAAAATTTTCGAATTAAATGCAGATTTCTGTGTAGTGATCTATCTTTTGCTTACTAGTTTTAACTCCTGAATACTTGCTTGTTTCTGGTTTAAAAACTGTATTTTTACTCTGGTTCAAGTTGTAAGGCTATACATTTCCCAAAAGCTCGGAAATGATGCATATATTCGCCTGGAAATTAATATGTGTTTAACGTAATACTGCTGAAGACTGTTCACAGTTTTTAATCCTTCCTCCTCTGTTTCCCTACAGCATAAGGTTAGCTGCTTGAGATGCATAATACATGATGGTTTATAAGTCTGCGCCAAAATTTGTATAAGAAGTTGCACCGTGAAGCACTAACCCAGTTACTGCGTCTGCCACACTAAGGCTGTGAGGTCAGACAGGAAGGCCTCAGTCTTGCCCACCTAGGTATTGCGTGTTAGGCTGACGTGTGTTACCCTATGACACGCTCAACTGCTATTCCATTAGCCGTTCCTACAGTAGCGCTTTTTAATCAGAACAGCGACGTTCTATAATTCAATTTCTAGTGATTGTCTACAACCAGGATGATTGTCGAAGTTCAAAATCTAATATGTCTGAGTCACTTTCTTGTCTCACATATTGTCTCTAATATGTCTGAGTCACATTAACAGTAGGGACAGGTCAGGCTAATTGTAGCTGTTATGGGCTTTTCAAACTTTTACTCGAGGAGAGTGCAGTACACTTTGAGTATGACTTTTAGACCCGTACTGGTTTAACAAGGGCACAGTCAGGCGTCAGACTCCCGCTACTCTTCCCTCTGCCCCTCTTGTAACTCTGCAGAGGAGAGCCTGAGCGTAGTGTCCTCGCCATGTGGCTCTGGCTGCGTCTCTACTAGCCCCTCTGGTCGGCTGTCCTGACAGTTAGCAGTCCCTGCCTGTGAGCAGAGGCTGCCGCTGGCATTTGTCGCGTTATCACCACTCCAACCGGCTGCGGCTGCCGCGCCACGTATCGCTGAGAAGTCCCACGTAGCGCATGCGCCTGGAAATGCGACGCAACGGACGCGCAGCAGATGTTCCACCGTTAACGCAAAGACAATTCCAACAGAAGATCATGTTGCTATCTGTGAAGTAACAACCCATTCAGACAGTTAATTTACTCTAACGCTAAAATTCCATTTATAACACGTGATAATGTATTGTAAAATATATTTCTAATGTTAAATGATAAGCTCATGGCAAATAATTAACCTTAAAATCTAAGCTTTTACTGCCGTAAATGTTATAGCTTTAAAATATTTCGCGTTATTATGCCGCGGCCGAATGGTTTCACATTAAAATCCAACATTCCGTCCACCTCTGTGGAAGACATTTTCAGGGAGGATCGTTGCTTCTCTGAGTGTCCAATTCACACCCTGGATCGATACTGATTGCAGCCACTTTCGCGTCACGCCAGTGCTTTGATTACCCGTGCACAATTGGTCATTGTCGGTTGCCGTTGTCCGCTGTTCCTGTCACAGCATGGTGGAAGACTCATACACATCTTCTTCAGCACCGGGGTCCAGATATCTTTCAGTTTCAGTCGCCCTTCTTCGTACTGAAATTCCTGTGGTGCTTAAAAATCTCTGTGGCGTCTGTGTATAGCCTCTCATGGTATCCACTTTTGACTGCCGGTACGTGGGTCCTATCTAAATTAATGTGGTGGTCAGTTGGCCAAAGATGCCTGCGTGTAGTTGTGGGGAGGTGTATGTATTTACTACAAAACGAACGGTCAAAAACCGACTAGAAGAGCACAGGGGCAGCTGTAGAAGGATGGCGACTGACAAATCAGCTGTTACGGAACATGCTTTGCAGCCAGGAAACCACCATAGTCATTTTTGTGACTCAACTACTGACTGCACAAGCGTATAGCATGAAAGGCTATACACAGAGGTCCAAGAGATTGTGAAACAACCCTTAAATTTCAGTACGAAGGAGGAGTACTAGAAACTGAATGACATGTGGCTCCCAGTACTGAAGAAGATGTGTTTGAGTCTTCTACCACGGGGTGATAGCAACAAAGAGTGATGGCAACCGACAACGGCCAGTTGCTTCCGGTTTTTCTAAGCACTAATGTCATGCTAAAGCGCGGGTGCACACGCAAACGGAAACCTGCTGCAATCAGAAATGAGCCAGAGTGTGAGTCGGACAATCAAAAAAGCTACGATCTCATTTGCGAATATCCTCCAAAAACGGAGTCAAAACGTTGGCTTTTAATGTGAAATCCATTTGATCACGGCAGAGTAGCCCGTAATATTTTATTAATTGTGAAAAAATTCATGCTTTCGTAATTTTATGACTTCGATTACGCAATTAGTTATCTGAGATAAGTTTAATTACCCACATGCTTAAGAAAAAGGACTGTTGCTCCTCAGAATGAATTAGGTGTGCAAGACTAAAATATTTCCAGTTTAAACGGCAAGCTCAGGGCCGAAGACGCCAGTTGGGAACCGGTGCGCCGTTCTTATTCTCATCACGGCATAACGCCGATGCAGCGGAAGGCAGGTCACCAGGCGAGCGTTGTCACACAATCTCCCAGCGAAGGAACAAAAACAGCAAACGCCGCTATACGGTATAATAGGACACCATGAGTTAAAACTCCGTACCTTCAAGCGCCAGAACGTCACTACACTTGTCAATTTGCAGAAAGACCCAAGCTCGACAACGTAGAATAATTACTGAGACACCACAGCAAGACAAGGAGTGCTGATGAGACCAATAAAGGAGGGCAAATTCGCTCGTGCACCCAGAGCAACTGCGTCACAGCTGTAGTCTTGGCTCTTTAAATAATTGGAGTTTCGGAGCTGCTCGAGGACACATTCACTCGTGCCGCCATTCTGTCCGTGTAGCTACAACCAGAGAGAATGACGATCTACTCAGTTTCAGTAAAACTACGGTAAGCTGGTCAAATGTGGCCTGCTTGTTTAGCAGTCGCTTGTTGGCTCCAACTCTGAGATGCAGCCAACTGGTGCAAACAATGGCCATGGTCTGCTGTTGCTGCCACCTGGATCACAGATGTCATCAAAGAATACTGGTGTGCCGCCAGCCATGCTACCACAAAAGGTCATTCGTGGATGACCTGCGGGATGTCATATCCAAGAGGTCTGGATGTGGTGCGTTCGTGGCCCCTTGCCGACGCCTGAACATCTGTTGCAGTCTTAGTCCATCTGTGATGGGTAACCAGTGCCTAGCATACAAGGAACTGAGATCCTACATCATACAGTCAGCTTCCCTTACGCATGTGTGCGACAGACTGTGTACAATATCGATGAATATATCAGTTAAATGCTTAACTTTGACAATTAACGAAGTCTTAGATTATGCTACTAACACGAAAGGGATAAAAAATATTTTGGTATGCAGTAGTATGCTAACTTCCGACCCTTAACACGGTAGTTCGTTGCCTTACCCACTGTACTACTACAAGTCACATGCCTTCCGTGCTTTATTCCGCATGATTCCAATTAAGAGAGACGCTGGCTGACTTCGTTGCCAAATGATGCAGGCGTAAGGCGTAAATGCATGAAATTTTGGAATGTTTCCTCTATCAGGCTTCACAGAATTCCTTTGCGTTGTTACTTAATAGTTTTAAACACGTTTTAGATAGTTAATAAGTAAACCATTTAGCAGAAAATAGTACACGAAGTCACTAGTAATTTCAGCTAACACTCATGTGATATACGTATGCAGACAAAAACCTTTTGAAATTTAATGATTTTTTAAAATTGTTAATTACACAAGAATAACAGGTATTTTGTAAGAATATTGCCTGAAACTGTTTCTTTATGTTTTAATTATTCACAGTAACAACACTACAAAACATATTTCTAACAAAGGAAAATAATCTGTTATTAACTCACTTTCCACCTTGACGTATCCTGGTGATTCTTCAGTAACACAGTCACTAAATCCGAAGCTAAAACCACTCAATACGTTTAAAATAACAAATACTAGGTGTAAAGAAATCACACTGAACCGAACGAGAGGACCATACCGAAATCCAAAAGCTCTTGGGACAGTTGTCGAAAAATCGGCAGGAGGACCGATCGGTAACAGGTCTCAGGAGCTTACAGGACAGTAACTTCTGATAAAGAACCGAAAATGACCTCACTACCGACGCTAACCTACTGCACCGACCGGTATGAACGATATAGGCCCCTGGCCTCTGTACGACGCACTTATCCGGGTGAATAAATGTAATTACAGATCCCGCTGTGTTTCTAACGCCTCCAGGTGTTTGGCTGGACCACTCTCCCTCACACTGTGCTTGGCCCCTTGTGTACCTGGTTCAAAGCAGCACTGAACATGTCAAGACTTATTACCTCATGAGGAATGTTATTAACATAGATAGTGAAAATACGAGGCCTGTTCAGAAAGTAAGCTCCGATTGATTGCCAAATTGAAACCACAGTGAACATCAGAAATGTTTTACTTGTAACAATTAGCTACACCTTTCACCTACTTCTCTACGTAGTCGCCGTTCTGACTTAGACTTTTGTCATAGCGTTGTACCAACTTTTCAATAGCCTCATCATAGAAGGCAGCCGCCAGTGCTTTCCGCCAATTCTCCACGCTGGCCTACACCTCGTTGTCTGTGTCAAAATGTTGTCTTCAAAGACAGCGGTTCATGTGACCAGAGATGAAACTCAGGGGGAGACAATTGCGGACTGTATTGTGGGTAATCTAACATTTCCATTTGAAAACGATGCAGGAGCATCTTCATTGCCCCTGCAGAATGCGGCTGAGAATTGTCGTGAAGACGAAACAGCACGACAGTTATGTAATGTTAGCTGCATAGCTTCAGGCGAAATTTCTCACCAGGCCCTCGTACTTGGCGGCAGACACTATTTTCTAGACATCTTTACACACTCACTGCGAGCTCAGAAATGAGAAGAGCGACGTGATGCTAACTGGGGTTATACTAGAGACACTACCCAACATATCTGTGCAAAGCTTTATCGGATTTTCATAGTCGTTTCCATTTCGCGACGGATCGGAGCTTACTTTCTGAACGCCCCTTGTATATGTTTGGCACAGAAATGTAAATCAACGGTAACATCGTAAATATCAGAAACTGTAAATGTATTAAAGCAGTCTTCTCTTTCAGTACAACATCGTAATTTTAAATGCACGAACATTTTGTAAAAGTTGTAATACATGTGCTCGGCAATTACGCTATAGTTGTCTTCAAATATACCTATACTTAATTCAATTCCGGAGTGTTGGTCAGTTGGCTAGATGTGTACTACTTACTTGTACTTTCATAAGAATAGAAATTCGTATTATCTTTAAAAGATCTCTGTGTTACTTTGTATGGAAGTGGTTTGGCCTATCTATACGAAGCAAGAAGCAGCTTGGAGACAAATATAAACGGCGAGTCTCCTAATAGCTGTTAGGCGCATTTTCTTTGGTGTTCCAGCAGATATTTGCAATTTAGTTTTTACAAGGTGTACCTGCATTCAGCCGAGAGAAATACTGTTCACCATGTCTTTCATGTGACGCCCATCGTCAGTGCAAAGCGTCGCTTTGTTTCCCATTGCAAACAAAATTATTTTTAAAGTGGAATTTTATGTGCCCATTCGACAGAGAGGTCCCATATTATTCTAGTTCGATATTCGTTTAATCGATCTTTATTGACAAGGGAAGTTCTCCAGCAGCGGCAGCACTGCCATAATCCGCAAAAGACTGCTACTACCATGCAGCAGCGCTGTGCAGTTGCTGCTGGAGTATTATACACTTTAGCTTTTACTGTTCCTGTTAGTAAATATAGATAAAACGAATAAAGCACTAGACTGATCGGTGACCGCTCTATCAAATGAGAATTTAAAATTCCGATGTAAAAATCATTTTCTATGTATCGGAAAACATACCGAAGCTTTCCGTCGACGGTGAGTGTCACTTGAAAGACGTGATGAGCACGATTTATTTTCGCTGAGTTAAGCCACAAGTTGCAAAAGCGAATATCTGATGAAGAGAAAGAGAAAGTGCGCCTATAGGAGAGACACCCGGTAAACATATATGAAATATCCTTTGTTTGTGTCTCAAAATCAAATACGAGTATTAAGCAAAATTTCGTAAAGTTTCATGTCAATCTTTTCACACTGCAGCTGTCACATCACACGTGTCGTAAGAAGTCTGTAGGGACCACAGACCCACACCAAGCCACAAACTGAGTAATTACGAAACAACTGGCAAGACTAAATTGTAAAAATCAGAGTCATATCTAGTCTACAATTTTTTCTTGATAGCTGTTTCGAATTTTTGTTGTTTCCCAGTGGCTTTGGCTCATCAATATTTTTGTACGGACTTCAGTTCGATGTAGGAATTGAAAGTAGCTTCTGGACGATGTTCCGACAGCCATGGACAAAATTCCGTAATGGGTAATTCATCCAGCACATTCGAATCAGCATACAGACTAGAAATGCAAATTAGAGTAGCGTATGCCAGTGACTATAAGCACAATCTGAATACATCCTCCTGGATTGCGAAGTACTCAATGAACAATATTAGGCAGAGTTTAAATGGAAGTACATGTTGCGACGGTGAGTTGGGCGTCACCTGTTAACCAAAATCCTCACCTTCCCCTTACCCTCCGATGTAACATCTGGGGCTGTTGTATTACTGTACTACTTACCTCTTCTGTGTTTCCAGTAGACATTCAGCCCCGACATAGGAATCATCGTTACAACGATGTAAAAGGGCCAGCATCAACAGGAGTAAAAACAAGCACGCCACAACGATTTTCTTTCAGACTTTATATTCACTTGGTAATCTTTTCTGTACGTACGATATAAGTAACCAAAAAAATACAAAGCAAAGTGTACATTGCAAATTATTTACGAAATATGTTTAGGTATTAGGAGGTAACATCAGCAGAAATTCGGTGTGTTTGTTAGTTACATCTTCCATTCATCATTTGAACGATTCTGTTATCGAAATAATGGGGAACGAGTCAGTTTACAGGTAAACGTAATGTACGGTTAGTGCTAACATTAATGGAGGAATTATTTGCTTTCTTACGTCTACCTACGTCGTGTTATTGTTGTGGTCGTCAGTCCTGAGACTGGTTTGATGCAGCTCTCCATGCTACTCTATCCTGTGCAAGCTGCTCCATCTCCCAGTACCTACTGCCACCTACATCCTTCTGAATCTGCTTAGTGTATTGATCTCTTGGTCTCCCTCTACGATTTTTACCCTCCACGCTGCCCTCCAATGCTAAATTTGTGATCCCTTGATGCCTCAAAACATGTCCTACCAACCGATCCCTTCTTCTAGTCAAGTTGTCCCACTAACTTCTCTTCTCCCCAATCCTATTCAATACCTCCTCATTAGTTACGTGATCTACCCACCTTATCTTCAGCGTTCTTCTGTAGCACCACATTTCGAAAGCTTCTATTCTCTTCTTGTCCAAACTGGTTACCGTCCATGTTTCACATCCATACATGGCTACACTCCATACAAATACTTTCAGAAACGACTTCCTGACACTTAAATCTATACTCGATGTTAACAAATTTCTCTTCTTCAGAAACGATTTCCTTGCCATTGCCAGTCTACATTTTATATCCTCTCTACTTCGACCATCATCAGTTATTTTACTCCCTAAATAGCAAAACTCCTTTACTACTTTAAGTGTCTCATTTCCTAATCTAATCCCCTCAGCATCACCCGATTTAATTTGACTACATTCCATTATCCTCGTTTTGCTTTTGTTGATGTTCATCTTATATCCTCCTTTCAAGACACTATCCATTCCGTTCAACTGCTCTTCCAAGTCCTTTGCTGTCTCTGACAGAATTACAATGTCATCGGCGAACCTCAAAGTTTTTATTTCTTCTCCGTGGAGTTTAATACCTCAAAGTTTCTATTGTTTCCTTTACTGCTTGCTCAATATACAGATTGAATAACATCGGGGAGAGGCTACAACCCTGTCTCACTCCTTTCCCAACCACTGCTTCCCTTTCATGCCCCTCGACTCTTACAACTGCCATCTGGTTTCTGTACAAATTGTAAATAGCCATTCGCTCCCTGTATTTTACCCCTGCCACCTTCAGAATTTGAAAGAGAGTATTCCAGTTAACGTTGTCAAAAGCTTTCTCTAAGTCTACAAATGCTAGAAACGTAGGTTTGCCTTTTCTTAATCTTTCATCTCAGATAAGTCGTAAGGTTAGTATTGCCTCACGTGTTCCAACATTTCTACGAAATCCAAACTGATCTTCCCCGAGGTCCGCTTCTACCAGTTTTTCCAATCGTCTGTAAAGAATTCGCGTTAGTATTTTGCAGCTGTGACTTATTAAACTGATAGTTCGGTAATTTTCACATCTGTCAACACCTGCTTTCTTTGGGATTGGAATTATTATATTGTTCTTGAAGTCTGTGGGTATTTCGCCTGTCTCATACATCTTGCTCACCAGATGGTAGAGTTTTGTCATGACTGGCTCTCCCAAGGCCATCAGTAGTTCTAATGGAATGTTGTCTACTCCCGGGGCCTTGTTTCGACTCAGATCTTTCAGTGCTCTGTCAAACTCTTCACGCAGTATCTTATCTCTCATTTCATCTTCATCTACATCCTCTTCCATTTCCGTAATATTGTCCTCAAGTACATCGCCCTTGTATAAACCCTCTATATACTCCTTCCACCTTTCTGCCTTCCCTTCTTTGCTTAGAAGTGGGCTGCCATCTGAGCTCTTGATATTCATACAAGTGGTTCTCTCCAAAGGTCTCTTTAATTTTCCTGTAGGCAGTATCTATCTTACCCCTAGTTAGACAAGCCTCTACATCCTTACATTTGTCCTCTAGCCATCCCTCCTTAGCCATTTTGCACTTCCTGTCGATCTCATTTTTGAGACGTTTGTATTCCTTTTTGCCTGCTTCATTTACTGCATTTTTATATTTTCTCCTTTCATCAATTAAATTCAATATTTCTTCTGTTACCCAAGGATTTCTATTAGCCTTCGTCTTTTTACCTACTTGATCCTCTGCTGCCTTCACTACTTCATCCCTCTGATTTACCCATTCTTCTTCTACTGTATTTCTTTCTCCCATTCCTGTCGATTGTTCCCTTATGCTCTCCCTGAAACTCTCTACAACCTCTGGTTCTTTCAGTTTATCCAGGTCCCATCTCCTTAAATTCCCACCTTTTTGCAGTTTCTTCAGTTTCAATCTGCAGTTCATAACCAATAGATTGTGGTCAGAATCCACATCTGCCCCTGGAAATGTCTTACAATTTAAAACCTGGTTCCTAAATCTCTGTCTTACCATTATATAATCTATCTGATACCTTTTAGTATCTCCAGTATTCTTCCAGGTATACAACCTTCTTTTATGATTCTTGAACCAAGTGTTAGCTATGATTAAGTTATGCTCTGTGCAAAATTCTACAAGGCGGCTTCCTCTTTGATTTCTTCCCCCCAATCCATATTCAGTTTACTATGTTTCCTTCTCTCCCTTTTCCTACTGACGAATTCCAGTCACCCATGACTATTAAATTTTCGTCTCCCTTCACTAACTGAATAATTTCTTTTATCTCGTCATACATTTCATCAATTTCTTCATCATCTGCAGAGCTAGTTGGCATATAAACTTGTACTACTGTAGTAGGCATGGGCTTTGTGTCTATCTTGGCCACAATAATGCGTTCACTATGCTGTTTGTAGTAGCTAACCCGCACTCCTATTTTTTTATTCATTATTAAACCTACTCCTGCATTACCGCTATTTGATTTTCTATTTATAACCCTGTAATCACCTGACCAAAAGTCTTGTTCCTCCTGCCACCGAACTTCACTAATTCCCACTATATCTAACTTTAACCTATCCATTTCCCTTTTTAAATTTTCTAACCTACCTGCCCGATTAAGGGATCTGACATTCCACGCTCCGATCCGTAGAACGCCAGTTTTCTTTCTCCTGATAACGACATCCTCTTGAGTAGTCCCCGCCCGGAGATCCGAATGGGGGACTATTTTACCTCCGGAATATTTTACCCAAGAGGACGCCATCATCATTTAATCATACAGTAAAGCTGCATGCCCTCGTGAAAAATTACGGCTGTAGTTTCCCCTTGCTTTCAGCCGTTCGCAGTACCAGCACAGCAAGGCCGTTTTGGTTAATGTTACAAGGCCAGATCAGTCAATCATCCAGACTGTTGCCCCTGCAACTACTGAAAAGGCTACTGCCCCTCTTCACGAACCACATGTTTGTCTGGCCTCTCAACAGATACCCCTCCGTTGTGGTTGCACCTGCGGTACGGCCATCTGTATCGCTGAGGCACGCAAGCCTCTCCACCAACGGCAAGGTCCATGGTTCATCGTCATCACGCTTAAATACCAGTTGGGAAATTCTTTTATAAAGGATTTCTGTTTTTGAATGGAAAGTGGTCTATGAATAAGAAGGACCTGTTCAGGAGAGATGATTTTTATTTAGATTTAAATCTTGCTTTGCTACCTGTCAGACATTTTTTGGTACTTGGCAAATTATCAAAAAATTTTTTTTGCTATATACTGAACTTCTTTCTCAGCCACTAAGTACTTCATTAATGGATAATAAGAGTCATATTTCCCTATAGAGTTGTAGTGTGTTTTGTTGTGGTCTTCAGTCCAAAAACTAGTATCATTATTGTTACAGATCTGAAGATGGTTCTAGATGAACCGAAACCGGTCATATGAATAAACATTTCGCAGTCAAGACGGATTATAAATAACATTGTAAAATCACTGATTGCGACCATGCTATCAGACATTATGTCTGTTTTTGCTAAATTCTCTTCTTTGCTTAGGACTAGTTTTCCATCGCAGCTTTTGATATTCATACAGCTGGTTTTTATCTCCAAAGGTCTCTTTAATTTTACTGTAGGAGGCATCTATCTTAACTCTAATGATACATCCTTCTACATGCTTAGCCACTTTGCACTTATTGTCGATTTCATTTTTGAGACATTTGTATTCCTTTTCGCCTGCTTCACTTAATGCATTTTTATATTTTCTCTTTACAACGATTAAATTCATTATTTCTTGAGTTACCCAAGGATTTCTACAAGCTCTCCCCTTTTTACCTACTTGATCCTCTGCTGCCTTCACTATTTCATCTCTCAGAGCTACCCATTCTTCTTCTGCTTTATTCCTTCCCCTGTTCTTGTCAATCGTTCCTTTAATGCTCCCTCTGAAACTCTCAACAACCTCTGGTTCTTTAAGTTTATCCAGATCCCATCTCCTTAAATTCCTACGTTTTCGCAGTTTCTTCAGTTTTGATCAACAGTTCATAACCAATAAATTGCTGTTAGAGTCCACATCTACCCCTGGAGATGCCTTACAAACGGTTGAAGTATAGATGTCAACATTCTTTTGACTTGAGCTGTCGTCTCTGGGATGAAAGTATACTGTAGGTCGCGAACAGACCCCTTGCATCTGTAAAGATGTTGTTTCTACGTCACGGAGAACGCATCTGCTTTAGTGTGAACGATATTAGTGCGACAATTCTTGGGTGTTCCACTATAAGCGGAAGTACCATGACTTGGAATGTGAGAATTATCATTCTCACTCCTGTCCATTGCATTCTGCAAGGAAACAGAAAAAACACTGTTTCATGTGATACCAGGGCACGGAGATATTTAGTGTTTTGTAACTGCACGTGCTTATACTGAGTTTCAAAGATGGCAGAAGTTTTACGCCAGACTTCTGCAGACTTTGAGGATGGTGGCAGCCCTTCTGACAGCCGTTGTGTCACACGAAATGAAACGTTATTAGCTCACGGTTCGGAATGACGTATTAGAATTTCATATTTGTAAGCGAATGTGTATTTTAATCTAATAATCTATATTAACAAGTAAATTATGGGTTCTCGTCAACGTAAATCACAAACGAAAGGAAAGTAATTGGAAAAAACCAGCACCCAGTGACAAGAGCAGGTTTTTGCCCATAACTCATTATGCTTATTACGCTGACTTCACAGAATACGCACTGAATACCTAAAAATATCCATGACGGCCGCGTCTTCTGCTTTTCTAAGTACTGAATATAGTAAGCACTTGAGTGAAGAATGGTGAAACCCATTCCAGTCTACTGCCTTAAGAGAAGTTAAATAACGAGACGTATACTGAAAAGGAAGGTGGTTGTGTGGATGAAGTTAATGGCCAACTGACCTAGTAGACAAGCGGTACAGGGCATACATCCCGATATTACTACTGAAACTTCTTTATTTAAATGAGTGTGTCTGTACTTAAATTGCAGAATGACTGAGAAAATAAAACTTATACGTTATTTGATTCTGAAACAGCTGAGTAAAACTGAACGTACTGAGCCTACTTTGTCTTTACTTTTTCTTATTATGTCAACATTGACCCACAGTATTCTAACGCTACGCAGTATGACTGCTCAAAAAATTACAACCTGACTTCAAATAATTAATGTAAAAGAATAACCCTGACTAAAAAGAAATCTCAACAATAACCTATACATTTCATTAAGCACTTACCTCACAAAAATCTTGATTACGGGAGCTACTGCAATACAGCGAGCGTCAATACTGCCAGCTAAATAAAAGTTTCTAACTACTAAAGCCACTATATACTAATAGGCATGTGGTTAGCAAAGGAAAGATTTTGTTGCAAACCAAGTAATGCGTTTTTTACCTTAATAATGTGACATCCAGTTCAGATATGAATATAAATCGTCATTGACATCTAGTACGAAGGTATATAATCTTGAATAATATTCAATCTCCAAGTCGAACTTTTACATATCGTTAGCCTACGCTAACACTTCAGACCTCTACTCTCCATCAATGATAACTTCTCACATCTAACATCTATCACTGCTCGATGTTCACCTCCAACTGCCCAACAATACTGGTGATCAACTTTCAGCAACGAGTCCGACCACCCACAGAGTCTTGTTGTTGCGTGTGAAATCTTACGGGGCTTAACATCTAAGGTCATCAGTCCCTAAGCTTACACAATGCTGAACCTAAATTATCCTAAGGACAAACACATACATCCATGCCCGAGGGAGGACTCCAACCTCCGCCGGGACCAGCCGCGCACTCCATGACTGCAGCACCTGAGACCGCTCGGCTAATCCCGCGCGGCCCACAGAGTCTCTTACAAAGAAAGCGCAGTCAGAGATCCAATGCAAAGCGCTACAAACCGCTGCCAACACAGAAGCTGCCCACTTATACTATGACAGAAGACAACTAGCGATGTTCTTATTCGGTGCATGGTACCAGGCATGCGAGCACGGGAAATTCAGGATGATCTAAATTTGCTTGTAGCAGAAAAGCATAAGTATGTGGGGTAGACTGCACCATACCTACGCACTCGCCACTGATGATGAGAATACATCTTAGAACAGGATGAATTCAATGGTTTCATTTATTATTACATTATGAAAATTTAGGTTCTCCGGGCTATGTCGAATATTGAAATATCTCAAAAACTATCGGTATTTCGACTGGTAAACATTTCGTCATTTTCGAGGCAGAAATGACGAAACCCAGCTGCATTCCACAAAGTTATTTGGAAAATGTTAGGAATTTATTGGCTGTCGCGAAAAGATGTCTTTCTGAGCGTTTGATACATCATTCTCTGACTAACATTTTGCAGTGTTATTAACAAACGGATGAAATTCATGGACGTTTCTTTAGGAAAGAGATCTCAGAAGGAGATGAAAGAAGTTTTCCTAGCTGCCTAAAATCACACTTCCTACGCACTGTTGCAAATTCCCAAAATTCATGAAATGTTCCTCTTAACATTAACAAAGTGACTTAAACATTAGATGGGTGCTGTATTCGGGCTGTTCTTCTGAATATGTTCATGAAACACCGCAACGTACTAGACGATCACTTTCACTACATAAGTGATTTTTTTCCTTGGCTGTAAAACACCTGAATTGCAGATAAATCACGTGGGAAGCAGTTAATGCTGTCTCAGTTTCATAATAGGAGTAGAGGATTCAGATACTATTCGAAATACCTCACTTTAGTATCCATTTCCAAGTAATGACTACAGACGAAGAAAGTACGAGAGAAAAAATACCCGCCTGTGTATCTTCAAATTGATTGAAGTCGTCGTAACGACCCATATGCAGAGACACTGTACACTGTCAGAACTGAAATTATGTTCCACGGCATTTTTGTTGAGTAACTCGAAAACCATGTTCTCCAATGAAAACATATCCCAGCACAAAATTGAGCTAGATTGAATTTCCTGCAGTAAGATCCCGTTCATATTACTCTGTTGGGCTAATTGTCTGCACGTAGCGAGTGACAGAATGCGAATATTTCACGTGTGTTCACTGCGAGTTGCCTAGAACCCATAGGTAAGATCAACTGATTCATCCTGCACATTGACACTCTGTTAATAATGTCAAAAATGGTTCAAATGGCTCTGAGCACTATGGGACTTAACTTCTAAGGTCATCAGTTCCCCAGAACTCAGAACTACTTAAACCTAACTAACCTAAGGATATCACAAAACATCCATGCCCGAGGCAGGATTCGAACCTGCGACGAATAACGTCGATAACTCTTTCAGCCTGTTCATGGATAGTGTTGTTGCATACAGAAATATTGCATGATTAGAAAGTAGATGCTAAATTAAAGTTAATTTGCAGATTATTAATGTTCTCTAAAAAGGCTGGCAGCTGAGACAGGACAAAACAGTTTTAATGCGATGGTAGTAAATTAGCGCAATTATCCGATTTTTTCTAATTATATTGCAGGATGAAATGTAGGTGAACTTCGCAGGATATCCGACAGGTGTTAGAATTTGGTAACTCAGTATAAATTTTCTTCAAAACCGGCCATTAAACCAATTATCCACTACGTATGTAATCAGTTCCGAGAATTCCTCTCACATCCTGAAATTGCATAAAAATCACAAGAAACTATGTTAATCATCCGTCAAGCATGTCATGTCACTAATGAACCTTACACATTAATTCTCAACTAAATAAGGTAGATAGACCAAGGGTCGCAACGACGTACCTTAGTACTGGTCGCAGTATGATACGAGATGGCTGATTTCTGACCGAATCATGAGAAAGGCTGTGTTGTTTGATGCTTTTCCGACAGTCTAATTGTAAGTACGGTTCTCGCGCGAGATGTCGGAAGTCTTTGTGAAATTTCCTTTTTAGAAGCAAATGACTTGCATCTTCAGATGCAGCGCACAAACTGCTGAGTTATGACCGAAGCCTTCTATTTGTGCCCGTCAGAGAAGATACAGCGCCTGCGTGAACGCATCGAATTCGGTGACCAATAGCGCAGATATATGATCACTAGATAGAGACTCAGCTATTGGAGGTTAAACGTGTCTTTCGTCCGCCAACGAAATTCAGACTTCTTTTAGGCTCAAAGATAATCTCGTTTTAAGAAGACCTGTTGACTGTAAGATTCGCTAGCTACGGGATGTCGTACATTGGAGAAATTTGTCGCACCGTGGAGGACAGATGAATCGAACATCGACGACACACGCGTCTAGATCAACCATAGGTCTGCAGTGGCCGTCTGTCTCAATACAGAACACAGTATGGAATACAAAAAAACATCAAAATTCTCTCGCTGACCTCTTTGTGCTTTGGACAGCGCTATTAAAGGACAGGAGTAAATTCGCATATTGACTAATCTGCTGAACAGGTACACAGGATACGATTTTAGCACAGCATGGGATTCAGCACTGGTCATGTTAAATTCACAGCGACAGCAAAGAAGAGCTACTGGATGACAATGGCGAGGATGGGCACACGTCAGCTGGGACACGTAGGCCGAAGGCAGCGTACAATTTGACAGCCTCTACGCATGTGTCAAAGCTGTTGGCTCATTGTCCGACAGGTGGCGTAGCTTTCCCTCTCACTACCCATCAGGATGTCTGCGCTGTCTGTCACCGAATTTGGCGTGTTCACGCCTCCGCATTTTTTTCTCAGACTGGCGTTTATAGGTGACCTCGGTCACCGTCTCAGCGTTCCCTATTGCCTGCTGCTCTGAGTTTCCAGCGTCGGAGGGTGGTATGGGACTTCAAGTCGATCGCCACACCCTCAACGCTCGCTCCAATTATGTCACAGGCGCTACAGTCTGGAACCGAGAGACCGCTACGGTCGCATGTTCGAATCCTGCCTCGGGCATGGATGTGTGTAATGTTCTTAGCTTAGTTAGGTTTAAGTAGTTCTATGTTCTTGGGGACTAATGACCTCAGAAGTTGAGTCCCATATTACTCAGAGCCATTTGAACCATATGTCACAGGAATGGTTTGATTGTACAATTGAAAAATTTTACTCTTACACCAAGACAGTAAGACCGATATCCGGTGACGCTGTACCCCCACCCCCGAAAGCTAAAAAAAGAAAAAGACCTGTCTCTGCAGAGCGTTGGCAGCACCTGAAGAAGTCGGTCAGCAGCCCCGACGATTGTGGGAATATCATAACGACATGCAACGTCTGAAGCGAGAATCATATGTGCAGTATGTGAAAGGTGATCACTAATCATATCAAATATCTCGTTTTACACATTTCAACTTTTAAATTCAGCTTTCGTCTGCTACCAGTGACGATTACAATGTATTTATATTTTACACCACGCATTTCGGCAAACGATTTCAATTTTCAATTGCATTTTCCCCTGTGTACTACTCCATTTTTCGTAACTTTTACTAAAAAATGGAGTAGTGGAGTAGTACAAAGAGAGAAACGCACTTGAAAATGGAAATAGTTTCCCGTAACGCATCGTGTAAAACATAAATAAACAAAAATCATGATCGGTAGCAGAAAAGTTATTTATAAACAAACCAACTGTTTTCATAGTCACGGGTTGTCAGCAATTTTAATGCATCATACCAGATAATAAAACTGTTTTCTGTCGCCCTATCCATCGTTTTTACACCTGTTGTGTAGAAGGCGCTGTTCCTTTGCAGGTTTCTTTACAGTGAGTGTATACAAAGGAGAGTCCCCCACATCATGAACTGTTATTTTAGATACATGTCTATCCTGTGCATTGTCAGCTACTCTTTTAAACTTGAACCATTGCTGCCCTACATTCTCCTGGCAGACCAAAACATTTCCTCTTTGAGGTATGGTGCTACTGCCTCTGTATCTAACATAATGAACATATAGTTCCTTCTGCTCCTTTTATTTCCTCGTGTTCATCATTGGTACTTTCGGGAATATTGTTACTACAACTGACTCATGGTCACCGATCTAAGTCTCCAAATGGTCATCTTCCAAAAGAGTAGGTCTATTCGTTGTCATTAGATATAAAATACAGTGTCTGATCAAAGGTATCCGTACATTTATTAGGGGACAATAGCATGGGGCCTGTCCACCCCTCCCCATACGGCCTGACAACCAGGAGTGGCCAGCAGGATTGACCGAGCGGTTCTAGGCGCTACAGTCTGGAACCGCGTGACCGCTACGGTCGCAGGTTCGAATTCTGCCTCGGGCATGGATGTGTGTGATGTCCTTAGGTTAGTTAGGTTTAAGTAATTCTAAGTTCTAGGCGACTGATGACCTCAGAAGTTAAGTCCCATAGTGCTCAGAGCCATTTGAACCAGGAGTGTTGGCCTTCTTTTCATAGCAGGACTCTTTGTTATCCGTTGCACCCTTACAGCACAGTGGTTCGTCGACGATATGATACGTCCTGTTTTGTTTCCCTTCGTAGTAAACCATCGTGAGCTTACATTTCAGAAGGATAATGCCCTCCCTCGCACGGCGAGAATATCTACTGCCTTTCTTCGTTCTTGACAAACCCTACATTGGCCAGTCAGATTGCCGAATCCCTCCTCAACTGAGAAAGTTTGGGGCATTTTGGGCAGTGCCCTCCAACCAGCTCAGGATTCTGACGAGTTAATGCGCCAATTGACCAGAATTTGGCACGATATCTCTCATATGTCACGTCTATTGATTTCTGTCCCATGCGGGTAATTCCTTCATGGTGGATCGTTTTTTTATGTCTTAGAGTGTATAAGGAACGATCAAAAAGTTTATGTTTGAAGGCGTTAATGCAGCGTATATGTAAGCCAGCGCGATTCTGACAGGGCCATACATGCACCGACATGCAGGCGAGGGATTGGTGTTGCCTTCGAATGGAGACTTTTTGATCGATCCTTGTGTAATCTTAAGAAATCTCATGTCTGCGACCAATACAGAGAAGAACAGAGTGCAGAATGTGTAAACTGAGCTTGAGTGTAATTTGTATGATGTATTTAATCTACTGTGTTACATGCGACTTCGTTGGTCTACGTTTCTTCTCGTACATCTTGTTAGTAGTTTAAGGCTTTAGCTGCTTCGCATGTTACAAATAAATAAAAAGTAAGTGGCATCTTGGTAAACTCCACAGCCTTGCATCAAGAACAAGGGATTCGTGATCTGAGAGCTACCTCTTCAGAAGATTTCAGCGTTATGCGTTGAGGCAGAGTACAGATAGGCCCCTCACATGTACAGCATTCCCAGTGCTAGCGGGAACCGTTACTTACTACAGGGTGCGGCGCTTAAATCCAGACAAATGAAACTTTTTTAAAAAAGCAAATTTATTAAAACAAAATACATAAGAAAATGAAAATCCTTTCACATAGGCCTATAAGTATTGGTATCTTTCAAGAGTAACATTACTCGACGTAACCCCCTTCAGTCGCAATGACCACCTCCAATCTTGCTCTGAAGTCATCACACGCACTCTTTAAAACAGCGCTGTCCGTATTCGCGAATGCTGTTTCGTTGGCGGTGCGTAGGAGATGCGACATTAGGGTACCTCGTTTTACTGGTAACTCTCGACTACGCTGCAAACATAGTGGTCGAGGGGATTCAAATCCAAGCTATTTGGGGTCAGAACTTCTTTGACCAGAAAGGTGTCAACGTTATCCGAGATCTAGTTTTGGACTAAATGGCTGGTATGAGGTCCCCCTCTGCCATCCGATGCATTGCTCGCTCGCTTCCATTCAATACTGACGCCAATTTCCTCAGCGATTGACCCGAGTCCTCCGAAATCAGCCTCTGAGCCTTTTCGACCACTCACTAGGTTATCGGAACCTTCACAAGACTTCTCCGAAGTATTACATTTGGCCACAGTATCCTAAACAGTTGATCTCGGGTACCCAAAGAATCGATAATCGCCGCTCTTCTATTGTACTCCAGACTTGTCAATGACATCTCGGCCATTTAGAAGTTCTGGCTGTTTACTAGACGCCTATGGCTTTCAAGAACGCCAGTCGCGACCTCTGGCGGAACTACGATAAGGCGGGAAATTCAAATTGAAATATGTCCGGATTTAACCTCTGCATTCTGTATATTCGGTAACAAAGAGGAAGGAATGAACACACATAGTATACGTTGCACTGAATACTGAATGTCATCGCATTCAACGGCAGGACTTCTGCGATTTTTATTGCCGTATGGTGAATAACACTTCGATCTTCTATGTGAAAATTACGACTTTGTCAAGGTTCTGAGGAGTTTTTCCGACTGTATTTCTTAAATCATCTGCATAATGCTAGTATCTCTCAAAGTTTCCTACCAGTGCTTTCAAACGCTACATTGTTTCAAGTAAAATTTCTTGAACGTGATGTTACAGCGATGTACTGCAGAGCACTGATGAAATCAAATTATTATTATATATTTTATTGTAACTAAAGAAATATACCATAGAAACACTACCCGAGACAGCGACAAAGGAGGGCCTCCAGATGTCATACGAGGAAAACCACTACAGGAAAAATCTGCACTAAAAATGGAACATGCAACGATTTTACACGTATCCTCCTTTAAATACACTGGAGAGATCGTACCGCGTTCAGGGTTGGCCAGCAGTGCGAAGATAGAAAGGAAACAAGACACTTCAAAAGACATACAGAAGCACATGTGACGACTATTGCACGAATGCGAAATTTCAATATTACAAAAAGCTTGTTTTACGGACGCATTAATACTTCAGAGTACACAACTGTTGGAAGGCAGTACTGTACAACCTGAAAAATGGGAGCGCAAAATTCTTAGGAAAGTCTATGACTCCACATAAGAAAATGCAAAGTGGATGATGACAAGAACGTCTGACCTGTACCCTCTTATAGATAAGATATAACTTAAACCTTGCGGAAGAGACGCCTGAAATTCTGATGTGTGTACACAATACAGCCACATTAATGTGACTACCTTCCTAAAGCCTGAATAACCATCTTTCGCAGCGAAGACCTCTGCAAGACGTGCAGTGCTCTTATGGAATGTACCGACGGGGATGTGGAGTCATACCGACTCCACTGCCGGGGCCAGATGCTCTAGATTTTCCGACTGAGGATCCAGTGATTGAAAATCGCAATTAAGTGATCCCGCAGATTATCGACTGGGCTTAAATCCAGGGAGTATACCGCCAGGGGAGTACGGTAAACTCATCCCGGTGCTCTCTGAACAACGAACGTGTACTTCGAGCTGCGCGACACGTTCCACCGTCCTGCTAGCAGATGCCATTGTGGCGAAGAAAACCGAATTGGACGTAAGGGTGGACATGGTCCCCATGGACTGATGCACACAGGTGTTGATCCATTTAGCATTCCAGAATGACGACCTGAGCCAGGGAATGCCACTGAAATATTCCCCAGACCGTATTGTTACCTCCGTGCTTGCTTTCAGTCTTTTTGCACTGTACTCTCCAACAGTAATTTGTTCGATGGAGCATGACACGTGATTCATCTCAAACGGCCACCTGTTCCCACACAATGGACGTCCAGTGGCGGACTGGCGTGCAAGTTCCAGCCTTCGTCCCCGATGAACAGGAGTCAGCATAGGTGCAAGAGTCAGATACCTGCTGGAGTGGTCCATACGCTGCACTGTTCGCTGAACAGTCATTGAGCAGACACTTGGTAGCCGCTTGGTTCATCTGGACGCTCAGCTGCTCAACTGTTGCACGCCTATTCACCTGTACACATCCCCGCAGCTGTGGTTCACCATTGTCATCTACGGCCGCCCGTGAACCACAGTTCATTGGAGCCGGTTTCCAATAGCGCCATTTTACCATGCACGATGTACTGTACCACGTCGGCACGTTAACAGTTAACCAACATTGCAGTTTCAAAAGTGCCTCCACCCCGGGCCTGAAAGCCAGTTATCTCGCTCTTTTGGACTTAAGACAAGTCGCTCCGTTTTCTCATTACGACAATTACTGCACAGTTTTCCGTTACCTCCTCCCCCCGCCTCCCCGACACAATGCCCACAGCCTCCAACACGCTTTATATACCTTTTCACTGCTAGTGCTCCATCTACTGTCTGTGAGCGGTTGTTGTACGTTGACGTCGAACGTAGGTGGTTGTCACGGTAATGTGACTGGTCCGTGTATAATGTACGTAGACAAAGACCGAACATCACAGAAGAAAACGTAATGCATCGTGAGGAACCTCAGATTCACGAAGGAGCTTGGAAGATGACAGAATAAGTGGCTAGAAGAACGGAAGGAAAAACATGTCGAATTCGTGAAGAGGTTTTAGGGGTGTGAGAGAGTAGTTCGCTTGATGGTTTCTCGTAAGTTCAAAAGAAGTCGGTAAGAGGAGAAGAAAGAGAAAACATTTTACATTTGCCATTATTAAAATCGTAAATACCTGTGGCCAATAAGGAATATTGGGGTGGCAAGTTATATTTGTGGTGGAGGAGGAGGTGGGGAGGCTAGACTGTCAAGCACATCCCAACACCTCGCCCAGAGCCGAAACCTTGACCCGCGCTTGATGCCAGCACGGAGAGGTAGACAGTCAGGCTGGCGGCGAAGCTGTCCGCCCAGGGCACTATACCACTGCCGCTGCCGCCGTCGCTGCCCACACCGCACAACAGACCGCAAGGGCGCCGAATCTGACAAGAGCCAAGAGCGCTCACACCCAAGGGACCCACCCCCTCCCCCCTCCGGGCTACGGCGTGTTGCAGTTTCACTTCTCTCTCGCAGAGGGCTGTCTCTCCGCGGCGGGACAGTACATCCCTGTGGACCTCCTTCTTGCCTGTGTTCACTGTAGGGTAAGGTGGCTCTCATTTTTCGGATCTGAATTTTTTTATTAGCTATCTTCCCCCTCCGCAGTTTGTTTCTATTGAACAAAAAATAGTTTAGTGCAGTCTGGCTCCATCTGAAAAAGAGAAAATTATAAATTCGAATGAAACGAAAAATCTCAATCATTCTTTTGGGTGGAAAGCAACCGGCTTTTCTTGTGTGATGTCGGGAGTATTTCAACAGAGTGCGACGGTTCTGAGACGAAACAGTTAATGATTGAAAGTTTTACTGTTATTAATGACCAAAAAGGTTGCGATATATAAACTGATATGTATTTTCTATTAACACAAAATTCTGAGGCAGTTGCTACTTTCGCTTTACACGTTTAATTACGGTTACATCTTTAAGTGGTTGCTGATTTTAAGTACTTCGTCATACGCAATGATGATGGTTAACGTTCACAACAATCCTCACTTCAATACATGGCTGTTGCAGGTCGACGTGGTTGACGCGAATCATGTAATTTGGAACTTGTTTCATTTTGTCTATATCTTTCGCGAATCGGTATTGATGAGGTCAACCTCACGATGATAGGGGGACGCACTCATTTGTCACATTCTGGTGAAATTACAATTTACTCCTCAGTTGGCACATCCGCCTTTGACACCGTACTCAGCTCGACGGCCATTTTTCCCCCGTCTTTCCGGTACTGCTTTCATCCGACACTAATCTCACTGTCTCCTGCAGCGCTCGACAATCGACTCCTGTATGCTATCGACTTGCGTGTCGGATATTAATATCTATTTTCGTGGGATCTCGGATCTGTTACAGGCTACGTTTTAGAATTGGGGAACCAGTTTGGAAGACGTCATCTTGGATGAAACTTGTAAATTTGAAAGGGGAAGGCAGTCGTGTGACATATTAAACTGGTAGAGAATAGCACAAGAAATTAATACGGACTTTCATTTGAGCATTGATTTATTCACGTTGAGTTATACAGCATTCTGTGGAAAATGCTGATGATAGCACATTATGCCTAGTGGGCTATAGAGTGCACATGGCAAGGTTATTGTTATCTGTTTCGTCCTCTCCTCATAAACTTTAACTAACAGAAGTACCACAACGTGAGCACAAGCTTCAACAATTTGCACCCAGAGGTGAGCAATGTCTCTGATCTTCTCCAAATACACAATTTTTTTCATGAGTCTCCATGGATAGAAATCTGATGGATTTAAATCCAGGTAACTGGGTAGCCACTCCAACGGAACTCAACGACTTATCCATGGGAACCTGGATGTCCAGGTATGCCCATATACTACTGGCCATTAAAATTGCTACACCAAGAAGAAATGCAGATGATAAACGGGTATTCATTGAACAAATATATTATACTGGAAGTGATATGTGATTAAATTTTCACGCAATTTCTGTGCATAGATCCTGAGAAATCGATACCCAGAACAACCACCTCTGGCCGTAATAACGGCTTTGATACGCCTGGGCATTGAGTCGAACAGAGCTTGGATGGCGTGTACAGATACAGCTGCCCATTCAGCTTCAACACGATACCACAGTTCATCAAGAGTAGTGACTGGCGAATTGCGACGAGCCAGTTGCTCGCCCACACTTGACCAGACGTTTTCGGTTGGTGAGAGATCTGGAGAATGTCCTGGCCAAGACAGCAGTCGAACATTTTCTGTATCCAGAAAGGCCCGTACAGGATCTGCAACATGTGGTCGCGCATTATCCTGCTGAAATGTAGGGCTTCGCAGGGATCGAATGAAAGGTAGAGCCACGGGTCGTAACACGTGTGAAATGTAACGTCCACTGTCAAAAGTGCCGTCAATGCGAACAAGAGGTGACCGAGATGTGTAACCATTGGCACCCCATACCATCACGCCGGGTGATACGCCAGTATGGCGATGACGAATACACGCTTCCAATGTGCGTTCACCGCGATGTCGCCAAACACGGATGGGACCATCATGATGCTGTGAACAGAACCTTGATTCATCCGAAAAAATGACGTTTTGCCATTCGTGCACCCAGGTTCGTTGTCGAGTACACCATCGCAGGCGCTCCTGTCTGTGATGCAGCGTCAAGGGTAACGGCAGCCATGGTCTCCGAGCTTATAGTCCAGTTTTTGCTGCTGCAAACGTCGTCGAATTGTTCGTGCAGATGGTTGTTGCCTTTCAAACGTCCCCATCTGTTGACTCAGGGACCGAGACGTGGCTGCAAGATCTGTTACAGCCATGCGGATAAGATGCCTGTCATCTCGACTGCTAGTAATACGAAGCCGTTGGGATCCAGCACGGCATTCCATATTACCCTCCTGAACCCACCGATTCCATATTCTGATAACAGTCATTGGATCTCGACCAACGCGCGCTTCAGTGTCGCGATACGGTAAACCGCAATCGCGATAGGCTACAATCCGACATTTATCAAAGTCGGAAACGTGACGGTACGCATTTCTCCTCCTTACACGAGGCATCACAACAACGTTTCACCAGGCAACGCCGGTCATCTGCTATTTGTGTATGAGAGATCGGTTGGAAACCTTGCTCATGTCAGCACGTTGTAGGTGTCGCCACCGGCGCCAACCTTGTGTGAATGCTCTGAAAAGCTAATCATACGCATATCACAGCATTTTCTTCCCGTCGGTTAATTTTCGTGTTTGTAGCACATGATCTTCCTGGTGTAGCAATTTTAATGGCCAGTAAGTGTAGCTAGTCCGTAATGAGGTGGAGCACCATTGTGTTGAAGTAAAATTGTGTTGAAGGAAAATTGGAAATGTTATATCCTTGGACAGTTGCGACGGCATCGCGTCTTTGCCTAACATCTGCAGATAATGGACAGCTGCTAGTGTACTCTGAATGAAGAAAGGCCCAATAATGAAAGAACTCCATACCAAGCACTAATCCATCCGTTTCGATGTGGCAACTATTTTCGATGCATTCATCTGCTGATGATTGACATCGACCAATAACTATGACTGCTTGTTTATTTCTCCGCTGGTACAGGAATTAACTTCACCTGCACAGCATACATTAAAGGGGAAACAATTCTTTTCTTTCAGCTTACGTGCTACCAAATGAATATGACAATCTGAATTATCCTCGGTGGGATGCTGTAACATTCCCTTTTTGTAAAAGTGCTTATCTTGTGTGGCGAAAATGTTCATCACTGATGTACGGCTGATGCCAGTTTCGTCCTAGATAGACAAAACGTGATCATTTTGCGCCCCCACCGCTGAGTAAGTTAAATCTTAATGAAAACTAACACAGCCGTGTTACAGTTAAGTTTATTACGCCACAACCAGTTAGTTCTAAACGACGATCTTCAACAGGCGAAAGTTCGCCAACAGTCTTCGTAGCTACAGTCGCGTGCAAAACATAAGAACGAAGTAAGTTTGATATGATGTGGTATTGCCAAGTAACTCAGATGAAACTCTAACATAGAAACCATTTCTGCAGTATAGTGCAGTGTATTATAGTACAGAATACTAGAAAAGGATACTGAAAGAAATACACAATGAGACGAGCAGAATTACCACTTTTATTCAAAGACAATAGTTACACTATAGTCACCGCGATTTGTGATAGTCCCCTGGACATTACAAAAGACGAGACAAGGTCCTTAACACGGTGTCTGATCACCACGATCGGCAATACATGTTCTGCAAAGCGCTCCCATGCTGGCCACGAGGTCGGCAGGGAGTTCTTGTGGTAGGGTGTCCCATTACTCCACCAACGCGACTGAAAATTGCTGGACGTTCGACGGCACATGTGGCCATACGTTTCACCAACGCATCCCACAAGTATTCCATAGGATTTTAACGGGCAGGCCGGTCCGTTCACAGAATGTCATCTCGTTTCAAGAGCTCCTACGCATGCGCTGTTTGATGCAGTCGCACACTGTGATCCATGAAAGAACAATACGAGTGCTCCCCTCAAGAAGAAAGAAGGTAGGATGGTTAAGGTTTTGCATCCTGTTGATCATGAGGTCATTAGAGAGTAGTCACAAGCTCATTTCGAGAAGTAATGGGAAAGGAATCTACTGTTACTTTTTAAAGGAAAAATCCCAGCCTTTATCTTAAGCATTTTGAGGAAATTAATTATTGTCTCAAATTACCAGGTGGGGGCTTTTACAACTGTCCTCAAGAACCCAAATCAATGTGTTACCATGATACCAATACCTTTGATAATACCAACAGAGAACCCCCTAATTCGTTATGTGGGATTACGTCCTCCACTCCTCTATTCTCGTCCCTGAGACACTCTGGGAAAATTTTAAGCAGTGAGGTCGTTTAATCAGTTACTGTTGCCGAAATGGTTTACTTGGCTTTTGCCTATGACAAAAATTTCCACATTGGATCTACCTGATACGTATTAACAATAACCCATTGATGCGATTGTTACTTGTCCTAATATGTAGAAATGTTTCACCAACATCATGAAAATATCAAACTTACAGTGGCCGTAAAAGTCTGTCAGTGGTTGTTCAGCCACATCTTGATGAGATTCCCAGGCTCACTTCATTCATCCAGTCTTGGGTCCTAAAAATGGTCCAAAGCTCACACCTGTGTATCCTGTGCAAGTTTCTTCATCGTTTATCAAAGTCAAATACACTACATACATCCGCTTCTGCTTCTCAAGCCAATATCAAATTACCTAATTCTTGATACCTGATTTCCCAAGATTTGTTTCGTAAAACGATCCCTTCTCTTGTTGTTGTCCCACAAGGTTCATTTCTCCCCAGTTCAATTCAGAACTTCTTCATCCGCTAGTCGATGTACCTATTTAATCTTTACTATTTTTTTTTCACGTAAAACGCCCCAAACTGCGACAGTTTCTCGCGTAGTACTTACCATATGCTGCTCTCTCCTACAAAGCTCATGTGCATTACTTTGTGTGACACCTTAACTATCTGTTTATGTAATTCAAGATAAGCTTTCGGTTCAGAGTGTACCAATACTCCAATTCCATTTGGGCTCCGACGATATATCAACATTCATTACAACAAGGGACTATTAACATTTTCCTTTCTTCCATAGAGGAATTCTGCGTGAATAACACTAAATAGGAGATTCTAATGACACCACTCTCCTTCCTTGCGTAAATAGTGATGGACTAACGATATTAATATTCTTTACGCTTGCAAAACATAAAACAATTATTGTGTAATGTTCAACCAATAGGACATCCAAATTTAATACGAAGATAACAAGTAGAGAAACATTTCGGCAGTAACACTTTATCCGCAGTCAGAGGAGTGGTTTTTGAATACCCATGCACTGATTCTAATTTAATCACAACATTATGGACTTGAAAACTGTAACATCAAGTGTTATCTGTAGATGCATTCTGGAAAATTCTAGCGAATCTGTCCAAATCTCAAGACAGTAATGGCTGGTATATGCGCATCATCTTAAATGTAATCGATGTTGAAACGTCATAATAAATTAAAAGACGTGTATAACAGCATAAACTGGCAATATACGAATTTCTGTTCTCATAAAAGTATGATTTTAAAACAGATTTCGATAACAGCTGACTAGCGGCTTCTGAGCTATGTTACTACAAAGATTATGAAGGGCAGAAGGTAATAGCGCAGATAAATAACAAAGAAACGCGCGTGACAAACAGAGACGTAACTAAGTCTCCGTTGAACTTTCACTCGGTTTACGTAGTGCGGCAGACGTTTGTACTGTTCGGTTTTCGCCTTCTTGTTTTTTTTTTTTTTAAGATTTTGACGTGCTTATGTACACGTGACAGCAAAAAAAAAAAAAAAAAAAAAAAATGAAACATGGGTCGCGCCTGAATTCCAACGTGTAGGCTGCACCTGAATGTATTCAAGCAACATAGCATATCTGTGTTGCACATCGTCGCAACCCTCCACAGTACAGTCGTTGTAAGATACAGAATGGGTACCGCTAGAGACTACTAGAGAACACCGGTCTTTATGACAATCCGTCCAGATGTAAAGTAACACCACGATAGTACAGAAGAGATCAGACAGTCTTTAACGTTTGTAAACTAAACTTAATCACAATAAGTGACATTTCAAACCTTATGGGACTACTAATTTTGTCACATAAATCGTTCAGTAATCTCTAGGTACAATTAAATATTTGAGACACTATAAGGATTTATAAAGTTTTATGGCAATTGGAAACAAGTTCTTTGCTGTCTAAAAGGTTTACCCAACACATGCCGAATGTCGTGCAACGTTCATCGGGGAGTGGTTTCGCATCAACTTTATGTAATACTAAGCAGTTAAAATAAAACGTGATTAACGGCGGCAAGCATTCTACGGAAATCCCAACATTAACAGCGAATCACAAGTAATATCATTGTTCACATTACTCATCAACAGTTACTTGTACACAAAGCTGCACTTTAAATGACATGACCAACGTCTTCATTCTGGATCTGGATGCAAACCCAGAACGTAAAGCCATCGTTAACCAAGCAAAGCTTTGTGCCTTGTCGAGACTCGATCACTAGGCAGAAAGAGTTGTGAAATATTGACGTTTGCACCAGTATCACTTATCAATTCTTAACTTGAACGTAAATGACGATAATGTTTGTACGAAACCAGGAACCCTAACATGACAATTACCTTCTTGGTAATTAACCTTGAAAGACGTTGTATATTTTTGCATTGCCAAGGAACAAAGGATGCACGTTTAAAATTGAAATGCCATCATGTAATGCTGGTGACAAGGATGAGAACCCAGCTCCTAACCGGATTGTTGATTAAGTACATAAAATCAGAATGTAGATATCACAGTTTGTCACCAGTAGTGAGGTAGGAACCTTAAATGACGACTGAAGTTATATTGCCTGACCGGGATTCGAACCCGGAGCGTACCGCCGTCGTTGTCTAACCAGGAACAGACGAGATATGTCCAATGTTGGTCCACCATTAGCGAAATGTTCGCAAGTTTAACTAGAAATAAGGCGACGAAAACGTCTATGCTGACTGAGAGTCGAATGCCACATACATGGTTATGAAGACACGTTAATAATCAAATTCTTATTCAGTAGTAGCTAGGAGTAGCATGTTTGCTTGCAAACCTTAAGGCCTTTCTCATCCCTAGTAACGCGTTGCCTAATATCTGCGATATCATGGTGTTAATTTACAAGTGGATTGGCTGCCGTAAAGAGCAATGTTCTCTAGTAGTCGTGTATCATTGAGATGTGAATGAAGTGCCTCAGCAGAAAGTAATTTCCATCGTGCAGCACGTATTGTTTCAGAGACACTGAGTACATATTATAAGTGCACAAAACGTGTACACTATTATATGCTATTATTTGGAGAAGCTGCCGCCAAACCTGTTTACTTTTACATTCCGCTTAGTTGTCGTGGTTGAATATACGTTTTCTTAAGGCTAAATCAAATGCAGAGCGCTTACAAGAAAGAATACTTTCCTGCGTCGTGCTATTGCTAGCTAGGTGAAATATTTTGGGGTAGCTATGTTTAAAATGAATGTATTTTTGAACGTATTGTTCGTCAAATATTTGAATGAATCGTCAACTCTAGGTGTGCCTGCTCATGTTATAGCATAATAGCTGTAGCTGCTTTAGTTTATACTACAGACTTGGGTGGGTTAGGTGTAACTTTTGATCCTTCAAGGGGTGATCGTGGCCTTGCGGCCTGGGTCTGTTCTAGCCGCGGCTCGCGAGCTAAGGGCCAGCCAAGCTGGCCGAGGCGAGACGGAAGTGAGCGAGCTGGCGGTGGCGTTGGTGGGCCAACAGCCCGGGACGAGCCAGCACGGATGCGCCTCATGCCTCTGCCTCTGCCGCTCCGTTTTACGTAAATATGTTTACCTCCTCTCCTGGCATCAGTATAAGAGCGGCAAGCAGAAATACACATCAGGCTGTCTGCCGTAATGGCTCACTGGGAGAGGTGTATTTGAGATAGATTCGTCGCTCTCACTGAAGAAGGAGGATGTTCCATCAGAGAAGCTGGCAGACGGTATGGAGTACCACACACCACTGCAACGAGATGGTGGAGAATCTACCTTGAAAGAGGCACCACCAACAGGGCTCCTGGCTCAAGCAGGAAGAGAGTGAGCTCACAGCAGGAAGACCTAGTGTCCAGGAGCAGAGAAAATCCCTTTCTGAACGCGAAGCAGTTGCGGCGGGAGACCAACTTCCCCGGCTCCAGTGACACGATTCTCCGAAGTCTGAGGGACGCTGGACTGCATGCACGACGATCCGCCGTGAAACAAGAGCTCAACGAAGACAACGTTTTATACCGGCTAGCATTTGCGGAGCTACATTTGAGGGCGTCGTGGGACAATTTCACTGATGAGAAGGTGTTTTCCACCAGTAACGTCGGTCCGCGAATCGTTTACAGGCCGCAAGGGACTCGCCACCGACGCGAATGTGTAACCACGACCAGAAGAAATAGCCGGCTATCTGTTACTTGCTGGGGTTGGATTTCTGCGAGAGGTGCGGGAATTCTTCACAGGATAGAAGGAACTCTGGACAGCGTGCAGTATGCCCACATATTGAAGAATGTGATGCTTCCGTCAGTGCGAATGTTGTACGCAGAAGGGGACGTCACACTGCAAGAGGACCATTCTCGCATTCACAAGTCTGCATTTGTTCAGCAGAGGCTCTCCACGATTGGCGTCAACGTTATGGACTGGTAGCCACGGGCGGCTGATATGAACCCCATGGAAAACATGTGGGCTGAGGTCGCCAGAACATTAACAGAGAACTGACCACGAAACCAACCAACTACTGTGGACGCTCTTTGGGACTGCGTCCTGGAAGCCTGGGAGGAAGTTGCTTCTTCAGGCTGCTACGTCCGACGGCTTATACATTCTATGCCAAGACGCATGATAGAAGTACAAAATAATGAAGGATTCTGGATAAAATATTATAGTCCTTAAAATGTTTTGTTATGTCTTCTTTTTCGTCAGTTTTCCTCATCGGGAGCTAGTGGAAGATCGCGTGGCAACAGAACTGATACAATGTGGGTTAGTTTTCCTTTGAGTTGCCTTTTTAATTCAAGTGGGTTTCTTTTGAATATACAGTTTGTTAAATATTCTATTTTGATTTCATGTATACCTTATCTAGATACTTAAAACTAATCAGCGTTGATGGATTCTGTCACAGTAGTTTTTGTTATTTCAAATACATCTCTCTCTTCCCCTCCATCCATGAATACACCCTCCGTCCTCCACACAATACGCAAAAGATTTAATATTATATTTACTCGTTGTTAGTATCTCCTCTATTCTCTCTCACACACTCTCTCTCTGACACTATCGCCGCAAGTGCCCTTCTATTCCATTCCCCAAAAACTTTATAAACAAGTCTAGTGGTTTCCATTGACGCTACATTTTCTCTTTTAATTGCTGCTGTCTTTACTCTCTATCATTCCTCTCAACACCTATGAAACCGTATTCTTTGGTCTCCCCTTCCCTAACCCTTTTCTTCGTTCTGAAAACAGTCCCTCCTTACCTCTCGGTCCTAAGATAAAACGAACTATGGCACACATCTAAGTAAGCAATACTTTGCAAGCATTTTACGCTTATATTCGTAATTATGTTCTTGGCAGGGGGTTCTGTGGTCTGGTGGATTAATCTTGTATTGATGCGTAAAACGTGTAGGTTCACATCTCACGTCAGGCGTAGATTTTTAACACACACAAGTAACTCTCCTTCACCCCCAGTAACGCCAAGTGCAGAACGCCAGTAAGCTCCGTAGTTTAATATCTGCAGTAAAGGTAACATCCCTTCGCTGCCGACTGGGGCAGAGCAGCATTCGTTTAAGCTGTGACAGATTGAGAAGCCCCGGAAGGCAGAGAGACTGTCACCAGCAAGCCGTCGTAAACTAGGAAACGTATTTCATTTAATGAACCAATGGCCATATAAGTGCCGGCCGGAGTGGCCGTGCGGTTCTAGGCGCTACAGTCTGGAGCCGAGCGACCGCTACGGTCGGAGGTTCGAATCCTGCCTCGGGCATGGATGTGTGTGATGTCCTTAGGTTAGTTAGTTTCAATTAGTTCCAAGTTCTAGGCGACTGATGACTACAGATGTTAAGTCGCATAGTGCTCAGAGCCATTTGAACCATTTTTTTGAAACCATATAAGTTCACAAGGCTCTTACTTTATTTGAAACTGAGACGTTGAAACTCTGAGCACTATGGGACGTAACTGCTGTGGTCATCAGTCACCTAGAACTTAGAACTACTTAAACCTAACTAACCTAAGGACATCACACACATCCATGCCCGAGGCAGGATTCGAACCTGCGACGTTAGCGGTCGCGCGGTTCCAGACTGTAGCGCCTAAGATTGCAAAATCTTCTAGGCCTCCTCGAAAGACATCTATCTGGTTTCGAATTCTGATCAGCACAAAATATTCGTTATCTCATTTCAAGCCCTAGCATGTTCACTCGAAACTACTAGTGAAAAATAGTTGCATTTTCAACGTCTCTTCGTGCGTTGACAGCTGTAACGTGTTCGTTTCAACTCACAGCTACATGATAAGCTTTTTATCACAACATTATAAGATCAAACGTTTCCTTACATCTTTTCAAGTTCAAACATTCCTCTCCATCCTACTGGCGAAAACGGATTTGGGTTTGACGTTGTGTTCGTTGTGATCACCAACGACGATGTGTTGTGGATTCAATTTCTAGCCAGCAAAGTATTTTTTATCACATCATTCAAAGTATAAACATGCCACTTATAGCTATTACTGGAAAAGAATTTGATAGTTAAATTGTCTTCATGACCACGTGTGCGGGGTTTGAATTCCATTCAGCATAGAACTTTTCGTCGCCTGTTTCGCTACTGGTGAACCAACAATAGGTATTTATCGTCTGCTCCTGGCTTGAAAACGACGGCGCTAGATGTTGGGTTCGAATCCCAATCAGGCAAAAACAATTCTATCGTCATTTAAGGTTCCAACATCTCGCTATTGGTGAAAACATTTGATATTTAACTTCTGATTTTACGTACTTCGTTAACAATCCGATTAGGTGCTGGGTTCGTCTCCCTGTCACAAGCTTTACATGATGGAATTTCAATTTTAAACATGAGCATACCTTGTTCCTTGTGAATGACACCATACTAAACGTCGTTGAGGGTAGTTCCCAGAAAGGTAATTGTTATGACAGGATTCCCAGTTCAGTACAAAGATTTTCGTCATTTATTTTCAGGATCTGAATTGATAACTGATACTGGTGCAAACGTCTATACTTCACGTCTCCTTATGCCTAGTGATTGGGTCTCAGTAAGGCACAAACAAAGCTTAGCTTAGTCAGCAATGGCTATAAGTGCTGGGTTTGAATCTAGGTCCGGAACGACGACGATGGTCATGCCATTTAAAGTTCAAAGTTGCGTACACATAGCTGTTGATGTGTTACGAGAACGATGATATTACTGGTGAATCGCTGTTAATCTTGAGATTTCCGTAGAGTGCTTGTTGCCATTAATCGCGTTTTTTTACTGGTTCGTCCAATATCCAGTTTCCAGAGCCACTCGCCGTTGAGCGACGTTCAGCACGTGGATGAAAAACCTTTTCGAGAGCGAAAAACTTTTTTCCAATTGCCGTACAGCTTGGTAACTCCATATATTGTCTCAAGTATTTAATTTTGACTAAGGATTACTGTACGATGTATGTAAAATAATCCGTTTTCTCAGAACTTTTGGAATGTCGCTTGTTGTAATTAAGGTCAGTTTATGAGTGTATCGTGTGTCTCATCACTAAGATCGTTTTTTCTAATGTGTTTTGTATGACGATATTAGTTGACGCTTATACTGACTGCCATAAAGCCTTCGGTCTCTAGTAGTATCTTGCAGTACCCATTGTATGTAGTCAAACGACTGAACCCCATAGGGTTTTGGTGTTTAGAGGACCTGCTACACAGCTACGTTATGTTGGTTGTATTCGGCAGTGACCCACTTTTTTTGCTGTCAAGTGTACATCGGCGCCTTACAAGAGATGTTAGTCAGCTGGGCAAAATATTTTCTCTCCCTAAAGTCACGAACAGAGGCCACTGCAGCTGCATCTAAGTAATTCACCCAACACACACAAGGAGATTGTGAGACGAAGACTTGTTCTATGTGTTTCTGGTTGAACAACGTGTAGTCTAACAAATTACTTAACCTTACTGTTATAGCCACACGTAAATTATTCCTTTTCGTTCATTAATGACAGGGCGCTCATACATGTCAAAATTATGCAAACATTTCTGAGATGGAAGATGTTGTCGCCAACAAAAATGTTGCATCGTTGTTCACAAAGGCTGTCGGTCTGCACGGAATAGCTCAGCGTTCCTTTTTTTCTCCCTATGGTGTAATAAGGTAACGCTCCAACAACGTGTCATTCAGCTTTAGTTTTCTAAAAAAAAAGTTTTCTATATCGTCGCATATTTACTGCGTTTGAATGTCATAGCTCAACATTTCAACTACATGTTATTTATCATAAAAATAACCTAAAATAAAGGAAGATGACAAGATAACGAGATTTGTATTTAAAAAAACGTGTAAGTTCGGTGTAGCGCTGAAGAATATGGGGAAGGCCAATGCCTTGTATGGTACAATTCTGCGAAGTGGCCAGGTCAAAATCTCGTCCAGCGGTTACTCGAAATAATTTTATGTGAGCACTGGAAAATTTATTTTGTTTCACGTGTACAAGACCTTTTCCAGGGAAGTGGGAGGTGTACCACCGAAGAACGATTTACGTTTCTATTTCAATGCAATTAATGTTATACAAAACAGAGGTTCAGGGCACTCTCTAGCCCTTCTATAGGGAAACTGCCCCTAAAGTCGGAAGAATCATTCATGTTCAACAAGATCAAGATGCAGAAGATAATGGAAACTACTACACTGAATACACATAACGTGTGTCCACAGGACATTTGACCTGTAAGTGAAAAAGGGTCATAATGATCTTTCCACTGGCAAAAAGATTCCGGACTAGTACCCCATTCGGCTCTCCAGGGTGGACTGCCAAGTGGAAGGTGATTATCAGAAAAAAGATTGAATAACCAACGAAAGGATAACGTTCTACGAATCGGGGTGTGGAATATCGTAAGCAGGGAAGCTAAAATATCTGGAAAGGTAAATGATAAGGCTCAATCTGGATACTGTGGTGTCAGTGAAGTAAAATCGAAAGAATACAAGCATTTCTGGTCAGATGAGTACTGAGTAATAACACCAGCAGCAGAAAATGGTATTACGGGAATATGATTCGCTATGAATATGAAGTCAGGCCAGAGAATGAGTTACTGTGAACAGTTCATTGATTGGGCTGTCCTCAACATAATCGACAGAAAACGGCACGGACAAGCCGAAGATTAAGAGATAGGGAAAGCATATATGGTTATTGAGCAGGTAATTCAGTACATAAAGTGAGATGAAAACCTAATAGTCACGGGTGATTGGAATGCATTTATAGGGCAAGGAGTAGAAGAAAGGGTTACGGGAGAATATGGGCTTAGTACTAGGAAAGAGAGAGGAGAAAGACTGAGTTCTGCAATGAATTTCTGCCAGTAATAGCGAATACTCTGTTCAAGGATCACAAGAGTGGGAGGCATGCTTGGAAAACGCCGGGAGGTACGGGAAGATTTCAGTTGAATAACATCATGGTCAGGCAGAACTTCCGAAATCAGATACTAGATTGTAGGGCATTCCCAGGAGCAGATACAGACTCACATCACAATGTAGCTGTGATGAAGAGTAGGTTGAAGTTTAAGAGACGAGTCAGGAAAAATCAATGCGCCTAGAAGTGGGATACGGAAGTACTAAGAAATAAAGAGGTATGCTTGAAGTTAACTGGGGCTATAGATACTGCGATAAGGAGTAGCTCATTAGCCAGTTCAGTTGAAGAGGACATCAGTGAGAGGGGCATCACGGAAATTGTAAAGAAACAGTTAGGCGCAAAAACGATGAAAGAAGGAAATACAAACATGTAAGTCACTTAGGAATGAAATAAACAGAAAGTGCAGGGAAGCTAAGGCGAAATGGCTGCATGAAAAATTTGAAGAAATCGAAAAAGAAATGGTTGTCTGAAGCACTGCCTCAGCATTTAGAAACGTCAAAACTACCTTCGGTGAAATTAACAGCAAGAGTGGTAACTTTAAGAGTAGAATAGGAATTTCACTGTTAAATGTAGAGGAGACAACTGACAGGTAGAAAGAGTACACTGAAGGCCTCAGTGAGATGGTTTCTATGATGACGTGATAGAAAAAGAAGCGGGAATCGATGTGGAACAGATAGGGAATTCGCTATGTGAATCTGAAAGATCTATTTGAAGACTTAAGATCGAGTAAAGCAGAAGGGAGTAGATAACATTCCACCAGAGTTTGTAACATAATGGGAGAAGTGGCTACAAAACGACAGTTTGGTATGTAGATTATATGAGTGTGGCGTTCTCCATCTGACTTTCGGAGAAACGTCATCCACACAATTCCGAAGATAGCAAGAGCCGACAATTCGAAATTTATCGCACAATTAGCTTAACAGCTCATTCATCAACGTTATACTGGAGAATGGAAAAGAAAAATGAGAATGTGTTACATGACAATCAGTTTGGCTTTAGGAAAGGTAAAGTCGCCAGAGAGGCAGGTCTCCCCTTCAGGTTCATAACTGAAGCGAGATTAAAGAAACCTCGTGACACATTCGTAGGATTTGTCGACCTGGGAAAAGCGTTCGAAAATGTCAAATGGTGCAGGATGTTCCGGATTCTGAGAAGAGTAAGTGGCAGTTATAGGTAAAGACGGGTAATATGCAATATGTAGAAGAGCCAAGTGGGAATAATAAGCGTGGAAGGTCAAGAAAGGAGTGATATGATTAAAAAGGGCGTAAGACAGGGATGTAGTCTTTCACCACTTCAGTTCAATTTACAGAACGGAGAAGGAACGACGGAAATGAAAGAGGGGTAGAATTAAAATTTATGTGAAAGGGTACGCGTGACAAGATTCATTGATGACATTGCTATCCTCAGTGAAATTGAAGTACAGATTATGGACTGAGAATAAATGGAAGAAAGATTAAAGTAATGGAAAGTAGCCGAAATGGTAACAGCGAGTCACTTAATTTTATAATGGGTGATCACGAAGTAGATGAAGTTAATGAACGCTGCAACCTAGGCAGCCTAATAACCTGTGGTGGAGAGAGTAAGAAGACATAAAAAGCAGACTGGCGCTGGGAAAAACCGTACTCCTGCCCAAGAGCGGTCTCCTAGTATCAAACATAGGCCTTCATTTGAAGAGAGTGTACGTCTGAAGGACAGTATGCTGTGGTAGTGAAGCATGCATTGTGGAAAAACCGGAAAAGAAGAGAATTGAAGCATCTGAGATGTGGTGGTACAGAAGAACATTGGTAACTAGGAGGATTGACAGGGTAAGGAAGGAGGAGGTTCTCCGGAGAATCGGCGAGGAAAGGAATTTATGGAAAACGCTGACAAGAAGAAGGGACAGAATGGCATGACATCTATTCAGAATAACTTCCGTGGTATTAGGATCCAGGAAATAATTGTGGACGTAGGTTGCATGTGCTGCTCTGAAATAGAGAGATTGGCACAGGAGAGGAACTCCTGGCGGACTACAGCAAACCAATCAGAAGACTGATGATTCGAAAGAAAAAAGCAACTATGTACGCACAGTGTTCTGCAAAATGGGCAGATAGCGTCTTCGTAGATACAGATTCTTCGTAACGAATGTCGACATCTTCCGTAACTAGCCCTTGACCCCAAGCATATTTTGAAGATGCAGCTGTGAAACTCGTCCCAGCTGAATAAGAAATGTGACATCGAGATAAAGTCGAAAATATAAATATTAACATTAGTATCAATTTTAAACTTGGCTGACAGCAGCAACCGTAAATAAATTTTCAATATATAAAATATACAGCAAACCGGCTGTGTAAGTTTAATGTACCGGATGATCAAAAAGTCAGTATAAATTGGAGAACTGAATAAATCACAGAATAATGTAGACAGAGAGGTACAAATTGGCACACACGCTTGGAATGACATGGGGTTTTATTAGAACTAAAAAAATACAAACGTTCAAAAAATGTCCGACAGATGGCGCTTCATCTGATCAGAATATCAATAATTAGCATAACAAAGTGAGACAAAGCAAAGTTGATGTTCTTTACACGAAATGCTCAATGTGTCCACCATCATTCCTCAACAATAGCTGTAGTCGAGAAATAATGTTATGAACAGCACCGTAAAGCATGTCCGGAGTTATGGTGAGGCATTGGCGTCGGATGTTGTCTTTCAGCATCCCTAGAGATGTCGGTCGATCACGATACACTTGCGACTTCAGGTAACCCCAAAGCCAATAATCGCACGGACTGAGGTCTGGGGACCTGGGAGGCCAAGCATGACGAAAGTGGCGGCTGAGCACACGATCATCACCAAACGACGTGTGCAAGAAATCTTTCACGCGTCTAGCAATATGGGGTGGAGCGCCATCCTGCATAAACATCGTACGTTCCAGCAGGTGTTTATCAGCCAGGCTGGGGATGATGCGATTCTGTAACACGATTGTCATGCGTAGTCACTGACGTTTTGCTGTTCAGCGCCATCTGTCGGACTTTTGTGAACTTTGTTGTTTTTTGGTTCTAATAAAACCCCATGTCATTCCTAGCATGTCTGTCAATTTTTACCTCTCTATCTACATTATTCCGTGGTTTATTAAGTTTTCAAATTTATACTGATTTTTTGATCACGCAGTACATTAGTAATTTAATCAGTTAATCTCTGATAAATCTGCAGTCACTGAAGAGATTGAAGTGATAGCACCTGAGGGGTCAGGTATTTTGCTGCTTGGTTAATACGTGTCAGTGTGTTTTATGCGTCTACGTACATAATCCCGAAACCCCCTATGCTAGATGGCGGAGGGTAGTTTGCACCACTAGTAGCATTCCCATTTCTGTTCCATTCGCAAGCGAAGCGAGGGATAAACGACTATCTATACGCCTCTGTACGAGTCGCGATTTCTTATCCCGTGTTCACGGCGCTTACGCAGATTGTACGTAGACAGCAGTAGGATCGTTCTGCAGGCAGTTACAGATGCCGGTTCTCTAAATTTTCTCAATAGCGATTCCCAAAAGGAACGTCCTGTTGCCTCCAGGCAACCGCATCTGAGTTCACGAAACATCTCCGTAATACTTGCGTGTTGTTAGAACCCACCGGTGACAAATCTAACTGCACAACACTGATCTAGGTCGATGCTTTACTGTAATCCGACATGATGGGAATCCCAAACACTGGAACAGTACTCAAGAATGGGTCGCATTAGTGTTTATCACATGGTCTCCTTTATAGATGAGCTACCGTTTCCTAAAATTCTCCCAACAATCTGAAGTCGATGATTCGTCCTTCCTACTGCCGTATTTATATGCTAATTCAGTTTCCCATCGCTTTGAGTGTCATGTCTAGATATTTATTCGACGTGGGTGTGTCCGAGACGTGGGGCTTAGGGATAGCAGGAACGCCTAATCAGTTGCACAGAAAACACATACACTTTATTTTCAAAAACAAAACTCTCAACAATCATTTTTAAAGATTTCACTACACTGGCGGCTGAAAGCCTTATTAGAAGAATTTGCAAGTTATTGTCGACTGAAGGCCACAAGAAATGTTACACACTATCGACGGCTGAAGGCCTGATTAAGAAGGTTCAAAATTATTCGTCAGCTGAAGGCCAGAAGTAATATCGAAAATACACAACGGCTGAATGCCTGAATTACCAATAAGGTGGACATTTACACGTTAAAAATATCAAAACACGTTTCTAATAATCCTAATAACTTGTAAAAAGCTATAGTAATGGCCGAAGGCCTCACTAAAACAGGATTGAAAATTATTTTGTCAGCTGAAGGCCACAAGCAGTCTTAGAAACAATTAACGACTGAAGGCCGGAATTACCAGTGGGGAAGGCAATAACAAGTTAAAACATTAGGGTAAATTTTAAACAATTATGACAAATTGTCAAAATAAGACTGAGTGATCCACAGACAGTGCTCCTTGGAGACGACCGGAGGAAGGAGACTACAGCTCTGTAAGCGGTGAGACAGGCAGCCAAGAGTTATGGTCACTTAACGGGTTGGTAACACAATTTGGGACAGCATAAACACCAATCAACAATCTTACAAATGCACGTAATGTCTGATCACCAGTACAACGACTGAATATTTCAAGAGAGGGTGAAGTGACAGAGAGCACTGTGTCTTCAAAATTCGGATTTTAGAACGACCAGAAGCAGCAAGGAAACACTACGACCAACACAGAACAAAAACAACCGACCGACAAATGAAGTAGTAAAAACAGCACTCCACTAGCTGCGAGCAGCAACACACCAACAAACGGCGAGATATCACTATAGCGGAGGATTCACTACTGGATAAGGTTCACTCAACTTCAAACATCCTGGGTTCGGTCGCCGGCTACAGCACCTCGGTCCGACAGTGCCTGCACGCCGCCAGCGGTCACAGCCCGCCCACGCGCTGCGGGCCTCCTCGCCTCCGTCCGAAGCCCCCAACTGATGTCCGTTCGCCACTCTCCTCCAAATCCATTACGCAAACAGCATTAAAATAACTTCACTTTCAAAACCACAAGATACACACGGATCTGGGAAAACAATTTTACCAAAAACTCACAATACTAAAGCCAGTCACTATAAAACAACACGGACGAACTATAAGTCGGCACAGAGAAGCCAGAAACAGTCGAAAGACCAAAAGCACGTCTTCCGATGCGTCTACCGACCGAACGACCAACCAACCAACGGTCGTCCGTACTCAAGTAGTGCACGGGAAAGATCCCAGCATAAAACGTCGACAGACAACTTATTGTCATAAGGTCACTTCGACAGGCGCGCACACACAAACACACACACACACACACACACACACACACACACACACACACACACACACAAATGTAAGTTCCACTACTATAACATCGCGGTCCACTCAACTAAAACTCGCTGAATCCGGTCCTTGACGTGGTCGCGCACTCTCGCGACCACATCCTTCCGTCGGGCAGTTCGCCAGCGGTCGGGCGAGTACTGGCTGTCCGGACCTCACTTCTGCTTCGTCAAAACTCAACTAGCTCGACACACGACGACCCGGAAATACTAGAGGCCGCTCCAAAGATGGTACCACTGCACGTGCTATCGATAAGCTCTGCTGCTGCCACTCACGGAAAACGTAGTGGTGCCAGTGAACTCATTAAGAAAACGAGACGTCACTATCACCGTTACAAGATGCGTAGCTATGAACGGCATCAACGCGAGCCGCACACGGCTAAGTGTCATGCAGCACAACACTAACACTGTATACGAACATCACAAGACTGTTTTTCCTACTCATCTGCAATGACTTAATTGCTTTACATTTAAAAGCAGGTGCCATTCATCACACCAACTATAAGTTTCGTCTATGTCATCTTGTATCTTTTCACAGTCACCCAATAACGATGCTTTCTCGTACGCTAGAACGTTACCAGGAAAGAGTCGCAGATTGCTGCTCACGCTCTCCATCACATCATTTACGTACATAAAAATCAAGAACGGTCCTATCATACTTGCCTGGGTCACTTCTGATGATAACCTCGTCTCTGGTGAACACTCGCCGTTGAGGGCAATGAGCTGTGTTGTGTTACTTAAAAAGTCTTCGAAACATTCCAATTTCTGGCAGCCTATACTTCGTACTCAGACCTCTGACAACAGCTTATAGAGGACATCATGTCGAACGCTATCCAGAAATCTAGGAATATGGAATCCCTGTGTTGCCCTTTATCCATGGTTCGCTGGATATGAAGTGAGAAAAGTGTAACCTGATGTCCACATGAGCATTGCTTTAAAAATCGATGCTGAATTCTTGACAGAAGTTTTTCTGTCTCAAGGAAATTTGTTATATTCCACCTCAGAATTTTACCAAGTAGTCTGCATCAGACCAGTGCTATCGGTCTGAAATTTTGTAGATCCATTCTTTTGCCCTGAGTTGTGTATAACTTCGTGCATTATGGTAAGGAGAGGTAGGCTAAAGAGTGGTGTAGTAGGAAATCTGGATAGGAGTAGAAAAGATCAGCGAAAAAGTTAACACAGCAAACAGATGATTTAGTTAACTTATGTTTCTCCAAGTGTGTGAACACTCATTACAAACAAATGCAGAAAGAAACAGAGTCCAACAATGAGTGTCAACAAAGATAAAGCTCACTTTGAAATGATAATTAAATCGACACTCTAGCAGCAAACAGGCGTTGATATACATCACTGGGGACATGTTGAAAATGTGGGTCCCGACCTGCACTCGAACCCGGGATCTCCTGCTTACATGGCAGACGCCCTATCCATTTACACCGGGGTTCGAGTCCCGGTCGGGGCACACATTTTCAACATGTCCCCAATGATGTATATCAACCCCTGTATGCAGCTATAATGTCGATTTAATTATCATTTCATTTCAGAGAAGCTGCTCGGTCATGAATGGTATCTGTTCTTTCGGGAACAGATACTACCGTCATATAAAGCTCACTTTACTAATAAGGAGAGGTCCCCAGCGGTAGGATCGACTACTTGAAACCATCTATACCAATATGTAGATTAAGATCCCAGGTATCACACACTGCCGCCATTCACTCTGGTGGGCGCTCATTTGCATGTAATTGACGACAAAAAATTTTGCATTTTTGTGTGATCCTCAGTACCGTTAAAGAAGTCATATAGCCCAGTTGCGTGGTGTGACAGCTTCACATTTATGAGGCTAAAGATTCGAATGTCGTCTGGAGCAGTAGGTCTGGAAACATTTGGAGCAGAGGGCGTAACGAAGGAGCCGTCTTCACAACATTTTTTTTAGCTTTGCGTGATCTGATCATCAGTGAGTGGCTTCAGCTGGATACGGCATTCCTGAAGCCACTTGTAGACTCTCCTCCTCGACGAACAGGGGCCGTTTTCAAGGTTAGACGCGGTGTTTGGCAGTACTAGTGTATATCTCCTGGGTGTGACTAGAATGTTCGTCCAGCACGCTTCCGTAATACAAACCTGATACATTCGTGTGCTTTACGAATTTGACAAAAACTATTTTCAATGTTTCAAACTCGTTCGAAGTTCGATCGTAAAAATATTGTAGCTTCTTGTTTAGAGAATCTCATGTCATTCGTTCTGCATTCTGTCAAGTTTCATTGCACGCAGTTCACTTGCTATATCTATGGTATTTCTGCAAATGAAAACCAGAACAGCATAAATAATTATTGACATATGAAACTTTTTAATATTACATGTTTTTAAAACGGACTAGAAACCATAAAATAATTTCTCCTAGCCCCACACGGAGTCTTAGCCCCATACAGATAGTTCTGAAAATTTGTGCTTGGGAATTTTGTATTGTTATGAACACTTGTGGAATTTAAAACGGAAAACGGTGCGTATGCAGCGGATAATAATGAGGTGAACTACCCAGTCATCAATTACATATTGCATGTACCACACGTTTTCCGATTTAAGTCCCAAAAGTATATTCGCAGCTATTAAAAATTCACAAGCTAAATTTCCAGGAATATCGATGTGGAGTTAGCAATCTGTAAGGGGCTAGGAGAAATTATTTTATAATTGCTCCCTTTTAAAAAGTTTCTTATTTCAGTAATTATTTTGATTTTTTAGTACTGTGTGTGTCACATTTTTAAATCGATTTCAAACATTTTGATGACGTTAAAAAAAAGACATGTGGTAAATTTCAGTATTACTTCACATGACTTAACTGATACATTGCTTTCCCCTAGGATTATCTCACGAAAAGTTAAAAATGAGAGAGAATGCAGCTCACACGGCCGCTTACCAGCGATCTTCTTACCGCGCTACATTCGCAAGTGGAACAGGAAAAGAAAGAAATATAAGTGGTAAACAAAGTACACTCCACCACACACCTGACAAGAAAATGTCTTAATATTGCGGTGACATCCAGTTCTGAAATGTGGTCAGAGTCTCTAGGCTCTAGCTCATCGGGAAATGATAGTGGTAAACAGAGTACCCTTCGCCACACATCAGAAAAGAAAGTAAGTTAACGTGGCATTGACATCCAGTTCGGAGGTATGTTGAAAGTTCCTAATCACTAATTCATCGGGAAGTTACTTAAAAACCAACTGAAAAATTTGTACCGAACAAACGAGAAAGCGATTTAATAAAAACGTATTAAAGGCCGACGCGTTGGCTACCTCACGAGGAACTAGAGAACATATTAGTCACAGCCAGGAGATATACGCTAGCACCGTCTAGCACCGCGACTGATCTTGAAAACTGCCTCTGTTCGTCGAGGAGGAGAGTCCATAAGTTGCTTCAGAAATGTCATATCCAGCTGAAGCCACTCATTGATGATCAGATAACGCAAAGCTAAAAAAATTGCGGGGAAGTTGAAATAATACGAAAATTCCAAATAACGGCATTCGACGAAGTAACTCATTGAATTACCTCAGTTTTTTCTGCATTAGGAGTGTTATTTGGCACGGAATATGCTGATCTGTCCTTTTATGAACATCGACCACCAGGCGCGCAAAGCTCTAAAAATACACAGGAATTTATCGGGCGGGGAATGAGCGTTGCTTTCTGACGTACTAAGCGCGCACCGTGATGGCCGTCCGTAATCTCATTAATTTTGACAGGTAATTACATAACTCTGATTTTGCGTAATGTAGAATGTATGCATTCTGCATCATCGAATATAGATGTTCTCCAAATAGGCGCAATGTGCTACACGGAGCTTTGGAAGAGTCGTTCTACGTTACTACATCTGACTCGAAAAATTACAAAATTATTTTATAGTCCGAACAGTGTTAAGAAGGCATGACAGAGGCAACCAATTCGACGTTCACAAATCGTCACTAGGGACAATACTTAGGGGCAATTTTATATACCTGCAAACGTAAGCATTATTTCTAACAAATTTTATGTAGATCGCTAACTGAACACACAATAACCAGTCAGAAATGAAGAAAGTTACCGAAAAATGAAATATATCTACCTGTGCAGAAAACTTGTTCAATTTCTGAAGCTGTAAGTTTGGTCCACTACACTATTTGGAATTGAAACAGAGACAAAGGGGAAAAAACGAACAGGAAGGCTGTATAACCCCATATGTTGCGCATGCCTCTTAGACGGTCTCGGGTTCAATACACTCATTTTTCAATACATTTGATCATTAATTATGTATGTTGCCAGTCATAAAAGTAGAGTCGCAAGAACAGCGGTTGTCAAAATTGCAAAACCAGATAGTAAGGTAATTTGGAAGTAGACACGTTTCCCATTTGTGCTGAAAACCCTCAATAAAGCAGGAACATGGGCCTCTTAATAAAATCAGAATATAGTTAATTGGCTACTTCTGTCAAATATCTGTTTATTGACTTCCAAGATATGTTAACAGCATGACAAATTACGTTGTTCATACCGGTTGCTGTCGTAGAATTAATTTTGCAATACGCCTACCGTGAATAGTTTCTGACAGTTATTGATGTATTTCAGTTCCATTATTTCTTGCCTTTTTCGACATTTCAGAAGGATCTATTTCATCATAGGGTCTATGGAGCACAAAGAAGCAACAAATTGACCTATAATTCGATGCTCCTGACGAAAAAAAAATGGCCAAGTAAGTTGTGAAATGATGAAATGTTAGTTGTGTTGATATTGAAGTCACCAGCCCAAAGAGTGGATAGATGTGTTGGTGTATACTGTCAGCGCTTCATCTCTGCATAGCTTCCGCAACCTACATTCATTTCAACCTGTGTCTTTTGGTCTCCGTCTTTTCTTGCTATTCCCCGCTCGCGTTTTATATCCTCTCTCTTTTGTCTATCATCATTTATTTTACTGCGAGAATAGGAGAACTCAGCTACTACTTGTCGTGTGCCATTTTCAAATCCAATATCCTCAGCATCGCCAGATTTAATTCCGTTATATTCTAATATTAATGTTTTACTCTGGTTGATGTTTACTTCGTAATCGCATTTTAACTGTTCTTTCAGTTCATGGCCAAAACCACAAAGTTACTATTTCTTCTTCCTGATCTTTAATGCCATTTCTAAATGTCTCCTTGGTTTCGTTTACCGCTCGCTCAATGTACAGAATGAATAATACCGGAGATAGGCTGCTGCCATGTGTCACTTCCTTCTCGACTACTACTTCCCTTCCATGTTCATTGAGTCTTATAACTGCACTCTGGTTTCCCTACGAGTTGTAATTAGCCTGCAGCTCGCAGTGTTTTATCCCTGGTACTATCATAATTTCAGGCAGTGTAGTACACTCAACAATAGCTATAGCAATCTATAAAGCCATTGACGTCGGTTTACGAGATAAGACATTTCAAGATAAGTTGTAAGGTCGGTATGTACTCGCCTGTTCCATTATTTCTTTAGAACTTCAAACTGATCTTCCCTGTGGTCAGACTCTACCAGTTTTTCCAATTCGTCTCACTGTTTTTACAACCATAACAAGTGAACCTTGTACCTCAGTAACAGCCACATCTGTCAGCACCTGCGTCTTTTCGAGCTGGAATTACTACATTCTTCTTGACATCTAAGAGTATTTCGCCGGTCTCATACATATGGTGGAGCAAATAAAAATTGGCCCGAAAGAGTGGATACGACTAGGCGTGAATGTGCGCGTATAACCACACCCCGTGACATCCAACAGGTTGGAGCAACTGCCATATAGCTGGCCGAACCCTGGACCACATTTACACAATCTTCTCGCCTGCCAGAGTTATTGGCAGAGGTCAGTCTGGTCGCGGCCCCAGCTGGCAACCCAAGTCACGTGATCTGTCTGAGTGCGGCTACGTTGTGTGGGGAGCCCTCAAGTCTAAGATGTATCGCAACAACTTCATAGTATTCAAGAACTGCAGCAGAACATTTCCGTTGAGATTGCAGCAATTCCAGCTGTCCAGCTTCTATCCGCCTTCATCAACGTGCTGACGAGGACCCAAGAGCGCCAAGAGATGAATAGTGGACACTTTCATCATCTGCTACAGTCAGATTAGTACTGGATTTCCTTTCCGCTGCTGTGTTTCTCTGTACTCTGGACCTCTGTTCTACAGGCCACTTTTATTTACCCCATCCTATTTCTTTCGTATCACGTGGAATACTTTTTTTCGTGGTTGGCTCTTCAATTCTTTAATTCCATTCTTGGAGTCTTGTTTTGTTCTAGGGCTTTCAGTGATCTAAGTTTATTTCCCTCTTATAATCATAATACATATACCCTTCCCAACTCTCAGATTTTTCTTTTGGCTTAGTTTTGGCTTGCACTCTACTTGAAGTTGAGACAGCTGCTTCTCTTTTCACCAAAGGTCAGTAACTTTCCTATAAGCGGTATCTACTGTTCCTCTAGTTATGGATGATTCTACTTTCTCTCTTTTGTTATTTATCGACTCCTCCTTAGCTATTCTGCACTTTCTGTGAATAACATTTCCAAACACCTGTATTACCTTGTCACCTGCTTCAACTGCTCCATTTTTATGTTCTCGTTTCGTCAGTTAAATTCAAAATTTCAACTGTTATCATTCGATTTGTACCATGCCTTGTCCTTTTACTCCTTCATTATTTGATATCCCAGAGCTACCCATTTGACACCTATTACACTCTCTTTTTTCAGTCAGTTGTTGCCCAACTCTCTTCTGAAACTCTCAACAACCACAGGTCATTTCAACTGAACCAGATTCAATGTACTTAATTTTCTACCCATTTTAAATTTCTTCAGTTTTAATCTGCAGTACATAAGCGATACACTTTGGTGTCAGTCCAGTTGTGCCCTGAAAATGTCTTACAGTTTAATAGTTGGTTTCGACACCTTTTTCTTGTCATCATGTAATCAATGTGAAACTTTGCAGCGTCTTGAAGTCTCTTCCACGTATACAGCTTCTCTCATGAATCTTAAGCCATGTGCTAGCGATTATTATATTACGCTCTGTCAAAAATTCTACCGGAAAATTACGTCTTTCATTCCTTCCCCCTTGCGCCCGACATTTTTCCTTCTCTTCCTTTAAATAACATCGAATGCACCTCAATTTTCGTCTGCCTTAACTATGTTAATAATTTCTTTTATCTCGCTGAACACCCCTTCAACGTCTTCACCATGTGCTGTTCTAATTTCTATGGGTGTTGGTACTGTGTTTACGGTAATGCGTTCACTCTGCTGTTCTTTGTAGCTTACCCGCATTCCTATATCCTTATTCATTAGTGGAACTACTCCCACATTAACACTATTAGTTTTTCGATTTATACCTATATTCTAATCTGACCAGAGGCCTGGTTCTTCCTGTAACCATAACTCACTATTTCCCACTATACCTAACTTTTAAAATGAGTTAACTGAAAATTGTAAATAAGACATGACAGGCTAGTGCGTATCATAATTACCATAGTAAAAATTAATTTCACAAAAGAGGTGTATCTTCAGACTACCCTACACCAGTTTCACCAAACATTTGCTAATACATTGTACGCTGATGAAATAAAATGTCGTGTTCATTACCACCGACAGACTGAATGCCACCTGGTGGCGTTGTACGCAGGTAACTGGGTAAGGAAAGTACAGTGGTGTGCAAAACTTGATGATGAAAGAAGCTTTTGCGTGATGTTTCACATACACCCAATTCAGAACCATGTCCCACCATTAGTAATGACCAGGTAAACATCGTGCATCGCGGTGACTTTAGTGTAATTATTGTCATCGAATGAAAGTGTCGTTTCTATTTGTCTCATTGCGTATTTCTTTCAGTTTACTTCCGTACTATACTGTAGCAGTTCTTTCAACGTCTGTCCTATGTTTCATCGAGCTGTATATTACTTGGCAATGACACACCAATCGAAGTTACATTCGTCCATAAGTTTTGACATTGGTGTGTACAGGGGGTGTCCCAGAAATACTGCAACACACTTCGACGGGCTGTAGAGGGTGTCTTGGGAACAAATAAAAACAGTTATCTGTGTCCGGAAACATCATTCAACGACACTACTCGACTTAGAAGTTATAGGCTCTGAAGCTTGGCACTAGCCACCCTATGTCAAACCTGACTTTGAGGGGTGAGGGGCTGTACGCGAGATATCTTGCAATGTTGTTTGTCATTCGGTAATCACGACCGCCATTTGGGAAGATGGAGCCGCTTGCTGCATACGCCTTGTCTCCTATGTAAGCGATGCTCTGTCGCTTGCACTGATGACCGTTTCGAAAACAGGTTTCCATCTGTAGTTTATTTTTCTCCTACACACCCAGAAACATTGAAGATTTGTCACTGTTTCTAAATATACGAACGTAGTTAAAGTATCATAATAGTGTGTGATTTCGAGCATATTAAGTTAATTTTTCATTATTATAACCAAATTTTTCCGTTAACCATTGGTAATCCGTTAAAAACGCTGTATTTCGTAAGATGTTCCCTTATTAATAAATTCATAAGATGTAAATGGGAGTAAGTAATATACCGCCAGAAAAAAAAGAGAAAGAAAAAAATTGTTCACCCTTTTAGAGCTTTCCTATTCACTCAGGAATAATTGTTGCAACAGTGCATACAGAATACGTGGTATGATTACACATAGAGATCAACAGCACAAATAGTTTTGAGGTACCGGCTATGGTTCAAATGGCTCTGAGCACTATGGGACTTAACTGCTGAGGTCATCAGTCCCCTAGAACTTAGAACTACTTAAACCTAACTAACCTAAGGACATCATACACATCCACACCCTAGGCAGGATTCGAACCTGCGACCGTAGCGGTCGTGCGGTTCCAGGTCACCGGCTATCGATCCATGCTCAAACACCCATATTAATACGTGATGTAGCCTCCATGGGCGGCAATATAAGCAGTGACTCTGGCATCCAGTCGATCGTGCTGATGAATACTACCACACCTGCTCGACCTGTTCACGTAGTTCTGTAAGAGCTGTTAGTTGACAAGTGTCACGAGCTACTTCCCGTCCCATCATATCCCACACAGACTCGATTGGAGACAAGTGAGGAGTTCGTGCTGGCCAGGAAAATTGCCCCACGTCATACAGAGCATGGGTTTCACAAATAATCTGTGAGCGAGCATTATCAATTTGCATCAACACATATTCACATTGCAAGAATGGCCAAATAACTGGTCTAACAACATTTTGCTCATACCGAGCGCTGTTTAGCGTCCCCGCTAGAAACACCAAAGGTGAACGAGCGTTATAACTTATCGCAAACCAGACAATAATACTTGGGATTGGGCCAGTGTGTCTTGACGAATGCACTCTACGAGACAGCACTCTCCAGGTCCATGTCGTTCGCGCAAACGATCATCACTTGCGTACTGGCAGAATCTGCTTTCAACGTTGAAGACAAGATGCGACATTCCTCTGTCGGCACCAGCCTAGCTGTACACGACGATGCTGTGGTATCAGTGGAAGTCGAGCTAGAGATGCGCGTGCCCGTAGCCCCACTGCTAATAATCGGTTCGTAATAGTCCATGTCGACACGTCTGAGCTCACAAGCCCTGTGCTGTCGTCGGTGTATGATGGGCCACTGCTGCCCGTACAACGAACCTGGATGGCATCTGTGCTGCACGGACGTCAAGAAACTCGTTACTGGTATGGGATACCAGCTTTATATTTATTTATGCATTTATTTTACATGGACAGATTAGGGCCTTCAGGCCGTCTCTTACACCTAACCAGGCATAGTCAGATTCAACAAATTTCAGTTTCTACAGAACATTAAAACATATAACATGTTATACAGTATTAATGTTAAAGAAAAAAATAGAGATTATAAAATTAGTACAATGATAATTATAACAATCAAAAAATAATTATAACAATCAATAATAATAATAATAATAGTAATGACTATGTATATGAAAGTAAACATATTTTTCTATTATGAATGTCAGTCCTATTGCTAGTTGGGAATTTACTGGTTATATTCTTGCAGCTCGTGAGTTATTCTCATCAAGCAGAGACATAAGACGATAGAATGGGGTGAAAGAGATATAGAAGAAGTAGATAGGTTAGAGGAAGAGAAATAGAATGGTAAAATTCGAAGCTATGACGGAGAGGAGAAAGAAAAAGATGAGAGGGGCACAACAATGGTGGCTATACCGTCCCTAATATGTAAGTCTTGAGTTCCCTCTTGAATGTTGAGTGGTTCTGGATAAGACGCAGATCACACGGGAGCGCGTTCCATAGTCGTATGGCTGAGATGGAGAATGACACGAGAAAGATTTCGTGTTATGTAAAGGTACAGCCAAGATGCTAGACGTATCCGATCTGGTATTGCGGTTGTGGAATGATGATAGGTGTTTAACGTGAGAAGATAAGTATTGGGGGCACCAGTGGCTAAGAAATCGATGAAGTAAGCACATCGTGTGGAGATCGCGTGCCTTATGTGGGCGTATCCAACCTACCTGGGAGTATGAAGGACTGATATGATCATACAACCGTATATTGCATATGTATCTAACGCAAGCATTCATCACTAGCTCGAGGCATCTCGAATTTTCACTATTTGTGCCGTTTTGAACTACATCACAGTAGTAAAGATTAGGCAAGACTAGTGTTTGGACTAATTTTTGTTTAACATGGTTGGAAACATTTTTCTAAATTTTTGAATTGCATGTAGGGAGGAGAGCGATTTCCGGCAAGCTGTGACTGTTTGTTCTTCCCAGTTTAGGTGTTCATCCAAGATTATTCCAAGGTCTTTTACCGTTTTTTGGTATGTTAGTTGGGTACCATCGAGGAGTATTTGAGGGACTGTTTCGCGAAAGTACCGACTGATTAACTTTGGATGAGATATAAGTATGACCTGGCATTTCTTGGGGTTTAGTTTCAGACCTAGGTTCTGTGCCATGACGCATGATATCCAACTTGTCAGTCAGATCTCTGAAAGCACCACCCCGTCACTCGGAAGGCAACAATCTGACCCATTTCAAACTTGCTTAGTTGTCTGTATGAAGCGCGACTGCGTTTCCATGGCGTGGTTGCCCGCTTGCTTCACACGTTGATACCACACTTGGCCTTCCGGCTGCGAGCATTCCGTATTGGAAGGTAGACTCAGTTGGCGCACTGGTAGCTATGCCACTATGCTATCTGTCGGCGGACGATGTTAAAACCATTATCTGCTGTCCTCCAGGTGACATACGCCGTCATCGGACCAAAATCGACGTCGTCTTTCGAGGTGTACTACATTTTTCTCCCGGCACTGTATTGTGCTGACAGTTATTGGAACGTATGCTCTCATCTTAAACAGTAAACCTTTTCCAGCTACACAGCATTTTGAAACTCGACCATTGGTCCGTTTCATGTGGACTAGCGAAATGGATCATCTGTGCGTTGCCATTGGCGCTATATTTCGTCTACCAAGCTAGGTTCTTGCCTTAGCGAGACTGCACTAAGGCCTCCTGGAAGACACATGGGAAACGCTATGTGTTTTTATTTCATGTAAGTTCCTTTCTTCCTTACTCCATGTGCGACCGTAATTGGGTGAATGTATGTTTAGTTGGCGTTCACCCATCATGTGAACGGACTGTTCCAAAACGGGTTGCTAATGTGAACGAATACTTCTCCTCATCCCCCGAAAGAGAATAATACTTTGACCGAGACAAAGATGAGCAACTGCGTGAAGATGATGCTAATATGCCTCTCCTAAATCGAGAGAATCATTGGTGTTTTTAAATTGTAACGAAACCTTCCCCTAGCACTAGAAAGAGCGTGTTACTCCGAATGTGCCAAAGAGGTGCTTGTATGAGGGACATGGCAAAATGCTGAACCTTCAACGAGACAATCATCGGCGTGTTCAAATTTTAACAGGATGACTCCCCACCACCACTAGATATACACTCCTGAAAATTGAAATAAGAACACCGTGAATTCATTGTCCCAGGAAGGGGAAACTTTATTGACACATTCCTGGGGTCAGATACATCACATGATCACACTGACAGAACCACAGGCACATAGACACAGGCAACAGAGCATGCACAATGTCGGCACTAGTACAGTGTATATCCACCTTTCGCAGCAATGCAGGCTGCTATTCTCCCATGGAGACGGTCGTAGAGATGCTGGATGTAGTCCTGTGGAACGGCTTGCCATGCCATTTCCACCTGGCGCCTCAGTTGGACCAGCGTTCGTGCTGGACGTGCAGACCGCGTGAGACAACGCTTCATCCAGTCCCAAACATGCTCAATGGGGGACAGATCCGGAGATCTTGCTGGCCAGGGTAGTTGACTTACACCTTCTAGAGCACGTTGGGTGGCACGGGATACATGCGGACGTGCATTGTCCTGTTGGAACAGCAAGTTCCCTTGCCGGTCTAGGAATGGTAGAACGATGGGTTCGATGACGGTTTGGATGTACCGTGCACTATTCAGTGTCCCCTCGACGATCACCAGTGGTGTACGGCCAGTGTAGGAGATCGCTCCCCACACCATGATGCCGGGTGTTGGCCCTGTGTGCCTCGGTCGTATGCAGTCCTGATTGTGGCGCTCACCTGCACGGCGCCAAACACGCATACGACCATCATTGGCACCAAGGCAGAAGCGACTCTCATCGCTGAAGACGACACGTCTCCATTCATCCCTCCATTCACGCCTGTCGCGACACCACTGGAGGCGGGCTGGACGATGTTGGGGCGTGAGCGGAAGACGGCCTAACGGTGTGCGGGACCGTAGCCCAGCTTCATGGAGACGGTTGCGAATGGTCCTCGCCGATACCCCAGGAGCAACAGTGTCCCTAATTTGCTGGGAAGTGGCGGTGTGGTCCCCTACGGCATTGCGTAGGATCCTACGGTCTTGGCGTGCATCCGTGCGTCGCTGCGGTCCGGTCCCATGTCGACGGGCACGTGCACCTTCCGCCGACCACTGGCGACAACATCGATGTACTGTGGAGACCTCACGCCCCACGTGTTGAGCAATTCGGCGGTACGACCACCCGGCGTCCCGCATGCCCGCTATACGCCCTCGCTCAAAGTCCGTCAACTGCACATACGGTTCACGTCCACGCTGTCGCGGCATGCTACCAGTGTTAAAGACTGCGATGGAGCTCCGTATGCCACGGCAAACTGGCTGACACTGACGGCGGCGATGCACAAATGCTGCGCAGCTAGCGCCATTCGACGGCCAACACCGCGGTTCCTGGTGTGTCCGCTGTGCCGTGCGTGTGATCATTGCTTGTACAGCCCTCTCGCAGTGTCCGGAGCAAGTATGGTGGGTCTGACACACCGGTGTCAATGTGTTCTTTTTTCCATTTCCAGGAGTGTACAAAGCCTGTTTAGGACATGAGAGAGGACGGAAAAGGAACAGAATAACGTGTAGCATTAAACATTTCATGATTGGAGGACTTCAAATCCACTGCCCCCCCCCCCCCCCCCCCAATTTCTAAATGGTTCAAATGGCTCTAAGCAATATGGGACTTAACATCTGAGGTCATCAGTCCCCTAGACTTGAAACTACTTAAACCTAATTAACATAAGGACATCACGCACATCCATGCCCAAGGCAGGATTCGAACCTGCGACTGTAGCAGCAGCGCGGATCCGGACTGAAGCGCCTAGAACCGCTCGGCCACCGCGGCCGGCACCCATTTCTCTACTTGCGGCCGAGTGCCGGTTTGGGGTGTTAAGAAGATTGCAAGAGGTGAGAAAAAGATGCAGAGTCTTAACCGTGGGACTACTGGACGTTTTTAAAATCTAACGAGGTTTTACCCCTCCCTTCTGATGCGAGAGAAGCAGTCGCGAAAGAGCGGTGTTGTCGACGTCAGAGCAAGGCATAATTTGAGACGAGCGGGAGGGACTGGGTTTGATTGGTAACTTTCAAATTTAACGCATTTTGCTTTCCAGCCATCCTGAAGCTCATGGAATGACTTCACTTGCGCGAGTGCTACCTTGGTAGTGACGAGCGAGCGGAGAGCAGTTACAGACGGTGCGACGCGAGCAGTTTCTTGCGTAAATGCGCCATATTGTCTGTCTAAAATCTCTTGCTGTGCTGGGGATGACCTAGTTGTGGCCATGCTAGATCGCTTTACTTTCGTTTTCACTTATGTTTATTTATCTCATTCAGGTTTGTGGTCGTTCTCACGTCTTATAAAGACTTTGGATTCAACAAAAGTTTCATCAGTTGTCTATTCCTAGTGAGGGAGTATTATTTTCTCAGTCTGTCACCAGTGACTGTAATTGAGTGCAGTAGTTAGCAGAGAACTTGTTTACGCAGTCTTGTTAGCAAGGTATGCGAGACGAAAATATTTTCGTTTCTCAAACGTAACGATTACCTCAGTCTCTCCTCTCCAGGAGTGTATTTCCGATATCTTTACAGAGTCATTGTGTTTGGAGTTGAGTCCATGCCATGTAATAGTTTTTGTAGGAACTTATTGGTAGTGACATTGTCTTGATGTTGCTCATGTGTGTTGGTCAAGTTGATCGTATCATACAGAATGAGATCATTTGTGAGTCCGGCAAATCTTCCCTCACTGGTCCTAAAGCATAACGCCTGTCTCCTCCAAGACACTTTCTGTCACCTGTCTCTAGAATTCGTTTCCGTTGAGCGACGTTCGATCACTCCTGTCTGGGCTGGGCTGCGATTTGATCGCTCATGCTAATTTCTGTAGTGTCAGACGAGTATAGCCTCTCCAGAACCTAATTTAAACACATTAATTTCCATGCGCATTATGAGCTAGTTTTCCCAATGGAATGTGTAGTAAAGATGTATCAGTAATATTTCAGTTTTTCTTGTAGTGTCCATTGTTTTCGCTATTTGAATTTAGCAGTCAAACTTTTGCAGTATTTTACCTAAATATCAACAGATTCTAGACACATAATGGAAATTTCTTGTGAAACCGTCTTTCTTAAGCTACCGTCGAATAGGATATCAATAGAGACAAATCATTAACTCGGTTGGCTGGGAGCTGGGACGAAGTTTAATGCCTACCTGAAGGCTAAATTATTAGAGATGGGGTAAATGTGCAGTTGGATTATAATCATTGTATAGGTCAGCCGTCATCCTGTGGTTGGAACTAACTATGTTCAACTGCATTACGAAACCACAGTAGACATGGCTTTACGACAGGGATTCGAACCACGGGCACGACTACCTCCGCCGTAACACTCATTCTTATTGAAAAGAGCATGCCAGAATCAAATGATTTACCGGGAAGGTAGTTCTCATCTCCCACCGCCATTTACCCTAGACCCCTGTCACAACTACGGCATGGGTGTTTCATTTCGTACTAGGACTGCAGCCGCTTACCTACTACCAAAAAAAAAAAAAAAAAAAAAAAAAATCATAACGCAGCTTCGCTTTTTATAGCTAACTATCAGAGCTTCACGGCCACCGATCGTATCCGCCACATAGACAATAAATATCACCTGCTCTCTCCAGGTCGGTCTCTGTATCGTTGGGCTGGGGGGATATTAACGGCAGCATGCGCTTCGGCTATCGATTTTACTCTGAAGTTAGTTGCGACTGAATATAACATCAAGGAGTCGTCTATAAAAAATGTTTCTTCTCGGCAGTTAATACATTTTCCCAAGATTACAGCACCTCGCGGCACACCTTTCAACAGCTCATGCAGTAGCTCAGCGTTTGCAAAAAGTCGTAGCTGGTAAGACAAGGAAAGGTATGAGGATTGTTGATGTTGTTTTTGTTGTTGTCTTCAGTCCAAAAACTGGTTTGATGCAGCTCTTCATTCTACTCTGTCCTGTGCAAGCTTCTTCATCTCCAAGTATCTACTGCAACCTACATCCTTCTGAATCTGCTTAGTGTATTCATCTCTTGGTCTCCCTCTACAATTTTTACCCTCCACACAGCCCTCCGATGCTAAATTTGTGATCCCTTGATGCCTCAGAACATGTCCTACCAACCGGTCCCTTCTTCTTGTCAAGTTGTGCCACAAACTCCTCTTCTCTCCGATTCTGTTCAATACCTCCTCATTAGTTACGTGATCTACCCATCTAATCTTCAGCATTCTTCTGTAGCACCACATTTCGAAAGCTTCTATTCTCTTCTTATCTAAACTATTTATCGTCCACGTTTCACTTCCATACATGGCTACACTCCATACAAATACTTTCAGAAACGACTTTCTGACATTTAAATATACACTCGATGTTAACAAATTTCTCTTCTATAGAAACGGTTCCCTTGCCATTGACAGCATATATATTATATCCTCTCTACTTCGACCGTCATCAGTTATTGTGCTCCTCAAATAGCAAAACTAATCTACTACTTTGTCTCACTTCCTAATCTCTTTCAGCAACACCTGATTTGATTAGACTACATTCCATTATCCTCGCTTTGCTTTTGTTGATGTTCATCTTATACCTCCTTTCACGACACTGTCCATTCCATTCAACTGCTCTCCCAGGTCCTTTGCTGTCTCTGACAGAATTACAATGTCATCGGCGAACCTCAAAGTTTTTATTTCTTCTCCATGGATTTTAATACCTACTCCGAACTTTTCTTTTGTTTCCTTTACTGCTTGCTCAATATACAGATTGAGTAGCATCGGGGAGAGGCTACAACCCCATCTCACTCCCTTCCCAACCACTGTTTTCCTTTCATGTCCCTCGACTCTTATAACTGCCATCTGGTTTCTGTACAAATTGTAAATAGCCTTTTGCTCCCTGTATTTTACCCCTGCCACCTTGACAATTTGAAAGAGATTATTCCAGTCAACATTGTCAAAAGTTTTCTCTAAGTCTACAAATGCTACAAAACTAAGTTTGTCTTTCCTTAATCGGTTTTCTAAGATGTGTCGTAGCGTCAGTATTACTTCGCGTGCATCCTAACAATGGAGATATACATGCGCCGAAGTAAGATGCTCTTTGTTCCATTTCCAAAACTAACGGATTTATGTGATCATTACTGTTGAAGACAGCAAGTTCCACTAATGAGTGGAACAAATTTGTTTCCGAAAAAAGACACACAGTGCATACCGTCGACCATTACACTGTTGCGCGACTGATTCACAATTCCAGTGGCTCTTCATACAGAAACGGGAAATTAAAGGTCAGAAGTGCTCTGGAGACCCATCTGTTTGAATTTAACTTCAAATAGAATAAGTAATATCCGAGCAAAATCACACATCAATGTAGTCCAGTGAAAACTGGAACTCTCCAAAATAAGAGGGGCGTTCAGTGAGTGACATCACACACTTTTTTCTCGAAGCGTTTTCGTTTATTGAGGATTCCAGTGCGCCAAATAATCCACCACTCTTTTGGCCACAAAACCCTATTTTTCAAGTAATCTCCTTTCAATGCAACATCATCACGCCACCTTACTGGGAGCGCCTCGATGCCAGTACGATACCACTCTACTGGTCGACATCGGAACCAAGGTTTTGCAGCATCAATAACCTCCTCGTCATCCACTTACTGCTTCCCGGGAAGTGGATTACACGTTGCTCTTGATGGCATTCTGTTAGGAGGCGAGGAGCCCAGGGGCACGCACCTTTGAGTACCCCATCTGGTTGAAGAGTGTTTCTCCATTACCAACAGAGGAGTCCAGTTGTGCAGCGAGGAGTTTTGTGTTCTGTCGATCACCTCGGAAGAGTATGTCCGCACATTCCAACATAGCAGCAGTCACAACTGCGTGCAGCCGGCCGGCTCGCAACACATCGGACTGGTTTGCGCGACCTTATTGCGACGATAGACTCCTCACCAGGCGAATCACCGTGCTTTCGTTAACTGCCATATCTCCATAGACGTTCTTCAGGGTCCAACGAATATTTGCGACGCTTTGGTTTTCTGCCAAAAGTAACTCAATGACAGCTCTCTGCTTGAAAAGCACCCCCGTAACAGACGCCATTTTGAACGTCCGTATAGGGCTGCCACCTATCGGAACTTCTTGAAACTACAGTGGCTGAAGCAGGAATATTCCACTATGTCCCACAGCAAATTCCACATTGCTTTTCCAACGGAAATTGACTGGAAAAAAAGTGTATTGCATTACTTATTGAACACCTCTCGTATATACCAGCCGATGATAAAATCAGGATTTAAGCAACAAGTAACGGAAACAAATGCTAATCTGCAAGTAATTCATCATGACTACAGGTTTCCAAGCCTTTCCTGATGTTTTACAGTTCTGAGTCTATTATAGCAAGGAGAAAAACAGGGACCTTATATTTACAGGTGTATAGGTGACGTAGCGAAACTGATAATTTTTTTACTTGATAAACCACACAGGAGATTGGCTACTGATTATTGGCGTGCATATAGATTGAAACAGAACTCATAAAGAAAAATTTTATACACTGCTGTGTTTGATACAGATATGATTAACAATTAATACCTCCTACATAATTACAGTATAAAAATTGATAATTGTCCGGCGTAACATTAACAGGATAACAGATAATGTTAATTACAGGTGTTTTACGGAACATCCACATTTCTCTTATTAGAAACAAGGAAGAAGAATTACAGTGAGTCTTCAATCAAGGGTTGATAGACCAATGTTTTGAATATTTACATGGTAGTGTTCAGGTTCATCTGTTTCATCTACCTCTGAAAATACTATTCAAAGTTTGACCTTGCTGCTTCCAAAATGTCATTTGACTTTTACCACGTCCAAACCTATTCCGTCCCCAGACAGGCTCCTATGCAGAAGTTGTCTAACGAAACGAAATGAAATAGCCACTGGAGTGATAATTATAGATTTCGTTCGCGAATACATACACTTTACATTGTGAATATTAAAAAAATGAAAAGTAACTAAATACGGAAATTTTCTAAACACAATAAAAATATTTATGCGAAAACAATACGCAAGTAAAAGCAGCTGTGTAAATACACAACAGTGATTCAAAAGTGGTTCAAATGGCTCTGAGCACTATGGGACTCAACAACTTAGGTCATAAGTCCCCTAGAACTTAGAACTACTTAAACCTAACTCACCTAAGGACATCACACACACCCATGCCCGAAGCAGGATTCGAACCTGCGACCGTAGCTGTCCCGTGGTTCCGGACTGCAGCGCCAGAACCGCACGGCCACCGCGGCCGGCTCACAACAGTGATCCTTATATATTTTTGCCTGTGTATAATTGGGTGCAAATGATGCACAGAACGTTAGTAATACAGTAATGAAGTTGTCGATAGGTTACAATTTTCGCACGGTTAGCGACACAGGGCTCCGTATAATAAATGCTTTTCCTTATCCTGCAACATTAGTGAGTAATCATACGGCCAATGTACATAGGTGCTGAGGTGATTTATAATTTATTTACGCATTAAAGAACGTAAAAACTGTCGATATTAGATGTTTCCCTCTGTACTTAAGTTTGCTAAAAGACAATACTTTGTCATGTAAAAGCAATCTGTGGCGGACTTCCAGTATTTTTACGTCTATCAAAAATGTGCTTCCTTCCTCAATTACTCAAACACATTAAAACTGCTACGACATACACCGGCTGCAGGATAATTTGTCATCTTACATGTGGACTTACACAAATTAATTTTGTTAATTACATTCAGTGTGGAAAGACACTGCACATATTCTGAGAATACTGTTCCTATCCACTGGCCCCTAAACGACAGAAGCTTAAGCAGGTAAATATGTTGAAACGCACTGTGTGTCAGTTAAACGGGATGCACTTCCTTTCGCGCGGCTGCCCCCGCCGGAGGTTCGAGTCCTCTCCCGGGCATGGGTGTGTGTGTGTTGTCCATAGCGTAAGTTAGATTTAGTAGTGTGTAACCGTAAGGACCGATGACACAAATTTACAAATTTTTTTACACTTCCTTGCACTTTTCACTTTCATCACGGGACAAATACATTTAGGTGGCATGCAGGTAACATTCTCATTTAATTGGTTTCATGGGCACTGACGCCAAATATTTATCCGTGTATTAACTGGTTTCGTTAGCACGAAGTCGAATGGCTCAAAACAACGTCAGTGTCAATAAAGACGAACTTTGTGCCTGATGACATTGTTCTCTGAACTTCTAGATAAACGAATGATGTAATGAGAATACCTACTTACGATCTGTTTTTCTTTTTCTTTCTTTTTTTTTTTTTTTTTTTTTTTGTTTGTTCAAAATGAGAGAAAAGTAGGTCAATGTAGTGAAAGTGACATATATATTGCTGTTTTAAATTTATTTATTTACTTAAACCAAGCTGTGAACAGAAGTCCTTGACAATTTTCCACCGAATTTGCATTATTTAATACGAGCATAGAATTATTATGCCTTCTATCGTTTTATTTAAATTACGATAAGGTGCTAAACAGCATTAACATATGCGTCGCTCAGTAGACAACGTAGGAAGTCTGGCTACCAGTCCATAGATAAAAAATCTCCTTTTTTATGCTCTAATTTCAATGTGATCCCATGTGCACTGTTAAGATAATGCTTATTGCTCTGGCTTGGTGATCAGTTACCACGTACTGTAGTCGACTATCGTATTTACTTTGCTGTTCCCCCACACCACAATAGCCCGCCGTAATGTTTTCCTGAATTTTGTATAGAGCTCAGAAGACTCAATGGACGATCATACTTTAGCAGTAAAAGCAGTGGCGTGCTAACGCTGTCATAAAAAAAGACAAGGTCGCTCCGCACTCTGCATTACGGTATTGATCACTCGTGTTTCTGACGTCCGGTATAGAGTGTGATACGTTGTTCCCTATCGATCCCGAGGTTGTAGACATTTCGTCAGACGTCGAACGTGTTTGATGGCAAGAAAATATTCTGTAGCTCTGTGCGTGTTAACATTCCAATCGCTTAAGAGTAAGAATAAATAAACTATATGTGTATGGTGTCTGTTCTTTCTGGTATGTCCGAAATTTCAATGAATTACAAACATCAGCTGTATACGGGACGTTGAGAGAAATGCGAACTCCTGCAGGAATAGGCCTTGCTAACAGCATTGAGATTAATGGGCGGTGTGTGGAGTAAGTTGAGAATGTGGGCCCTCTGGGGGGGCGTGCTTGGGATAAGCCCGCGCTGTCGCGCTTATTCCTGTGCCCTCTGTGTCTTAGCGGAGTTGGCACGGTAGGTCAGCGTGTTCGGTCAGAGGGATAGCTGCTCTCTGTAATAAAAAAGAATGTGTGAATAGATCAACGATGAACTTGAACAAAAGTCCTGTGACGTCCGTCCCGAACAAATGCAACGAACAAAATGAGATAAAAAGAAGGGGCTAGAGCGCCTGCCTAGATATTAGAAAATCCCGGTGTGGCAAACATTTTCTTATTCTCTCCCTTCATTTCTACCAACGTCCCGTACACAATTAATGTTTGTAATACACTGAATTTTCAATAAATAAACTGCCGTGATGCGTACAGCCGGCCGAATCAACAGTCTAACGTGTGCATTCTGAACACTCCTCATTTTCGCTACTCTCTGGGACTGCAGCGTTTTAAGCATCCAGTCAATAATCTGTTGACAAGGCCTCTGCTAATAGTGGATCTGATTCTTCATAGTGGTTTGCATAACGGTTATCACGAACAGGTGCTCAATAAACAGTTGAAGCAACAACAAGAAGGCTCTGTATTGGTAATTTTAGGTATTGCATAGGACAGATCGCCAGGTTTGACAATCCTACTCTGAATCAGTGTCTTTCACCTGAAATTTTTACAGTTTGCATCTCCACCTAGTACACATAAGTTATTCTCTGATGTCCTAACACGTATTCTATCATCCCACATCGTGTTGCTGTCCTATTTCCTTATGTTCCTTTCTACTCTGGTTCTCTTTCATATCTTATTAGCCCACCTGATTTTCAGCGGTCTTCTATAGCACCGCCTTTCAAACGTTTTGATTCGCTTCTTTTCGTGTGTTCACATAATTCATGGTTCACTACCATATGTTGCATGGTACACCGGATGTAAATATTTCGATGTCGTACTGTCTTTGGAGATGGGACAATCTTTAAAGAAGTTCATCACAAGCTTGTTGGATATCAGCACATCCTTTATCTCGTAAGTAACTACTAGAACTATCAGACACAGTATATACGAAGACAGTAACTTGTTCTCGAAAGAGCAGTTACTGTTGATGACCGTGCAGCTTTTCCCTGGAATAAATGATGACTAACTGTAAACCTCAGCTGCCAACAGGTGTTGTTGTTATACCTCGATGTGGACAGCTGAAAATGTGTGCTCCGACTGGGACTCGAACCCGGGATCTCCTGCTTACATGGCAGACGCTCTATCCATCTGAGCCAAAGCGTGCGCAAGTAATGAGTGGGTGGGCAAATGTCTATAAGGTACAATACATATGTGGAATTGTGGACAGTTGGGAATGTGAGTCTCACGGGAAGCGTGCAAGGGATAAGTCCCCGCAGTCGCGATATTCATCTGTGTCCTCGGTGGCTCAGATGGATAGAGCGTCTGCCATGTAAGCAGGAGATCCCGGGTTCGAGTCCCAGTCGGGGCACACATTTTCAGTTGTCCACATTGAGGTATAACAACAACACCTGTCGGCAGCTGAGGTTGTCAGTTAGTCATCATTTATATCTGACACAGTGTCTCTATGGATGTAGTGCATATGAAAGTAAACGACGGACATGAGAAACGTAACGGATTCGGGAAAAGTTGCAGATAATAGTTCTGTGCTAAATCAAGATGAGGGTGTTGTCACAGAACACTGAATTGCACGCGCAATATTTCAGTTTTAAGTTCTCTGAAAAATGCGAATATACTTACAACTGTAACAATACAGTACACGAGTGCTTTATCAACTAAAAAATCAACTGAGATGTATTGTAGTATTGTCACTTTGTTAGGAGAGAGAGTGGTAGTAAATCGTGGAGTGGATGAGTTTTGCTTCTGTGTGGCAGCAGTGAGCGGACAGGTACCTTTCATATCGCCAAGCGTCACAAAGCGTTTCTGCAGGCCAATCAAATGAAAATTGCATCGCATCTGAGATATGGCCACGCCGAAGTCTTAAGGCGAACGTTTATCACCGCCCACAGCTAGACACTCCAAGGAATATCAGGTTTGCAACGTCTACAACACCTTAATAACTGACACCAATGATACGCCAAATGTTTGCCCCCATCAGCTATTATTTTACTGAAGAAAGGACGCGCAAAATGTAGTAATCAGAAAACTTATCTTAATCATTTTAGTGTGAAAGTGTTAATAACTTTGAATGTGAATACTGTAGCAGAGGTTTTCAGACTTCTTGTCTCTACGGCTCCCTACAATGGAACATGAGCAGCCGCGGCTCCCTTCCTACATGACACACGAGTCGAAGTGTGAGGTGAATAAAGTATGTAAAAATACTACATCAGAGTAGTTATTTATTTATTAACTGTTAGCGTAACATATTTTAATCAACTTTGAATGTTATTATACCTTATTCTTGCTACAAAATCAACGGGAAGAATGACGTTGCTCCTTCACCATCAATTCTTGAAATCTCCGCACAAGGCTGGAAACTGTGACTCATTTCTTTTTCTCCGTACCTATTCGCGATCTATATACGTGTTGACGACTGCCAACGCTGAAAAACCTATCTCTTAAAAATAAGATGTTGCAGAAGATATTGAAATTCGTAGGGCCTTTTATTGCTTGCGGATACCTTTGCTTTACCAATCTCCGAAAAGCAGTGATGAGGAAACGAACTTCTATTTCAGTATGCAGTCTGAAGAAAAATCAATGAAGGCCTGCACTGAATACATCTTTTATCCACTTGTGTCAATCAACTTCTGTCGGAAAGTACTGGGTGGTTATAATTAAACATTCCCTATTTAACACTTTATATCACGGAAACTAATTACCGTACGAGTACCAAACTTGGTAGCATTATTGTTCAGACTATGGGGTGAATTATTTCCATGCGTCGCAGCGCCACCGTCCAGTTCCAACTATGGCCACCAGGCGCCGTGATTAGTCATCGTGGTTCATAGTCTCACACTCCTTACCAGTCGCAGAGCACTTGTTGACGTGTCAACATAAGCTTGCACAAAAGGAGAAGGACATTGTTGGTGAAACTCTACTATCAAAACAACGGTAATTCTGCAGCTGTCCTTCGAGAATATCACTATCTGAAAGGAATACGGAAGGGTCCTCTTTCTCCACCTGCTGAGCGGAACATGATGAAGAAGTTCGAATCAACAGGAGAACAGTTAGTCGCTTCGGGATGAGGCTGACGACCGGTTGCAATAAAGGTGGTTGACAAAATCGCTGTTTTCTATGGCAGAAAACGCTGCACGCAATTCCAGATCGTCAGGCAGTGCGCGTGCTGTGTCACAACAGTTGAACGTCCGTGGTCCACTGTATGGAAGGTGCTTCGAACCATTCTCAAATGATATCCATACAGGATCCATATCGTACATCAGCTTGCACCAAAGGACGTACAACGATGTGTTGACTTCCCTCTCCACTTTCTCTCAAGGACTGAAGCTGACATGGACTGGCCCTGGACCACTCTATGGACAGACGAAGCTCATTTTTCTCTGACTGGTGAGGTGGACACACAGAATTTCCAAGTGTGGGGATCGTCACCTCCAGATACTGTGCATGATGTTCCTCTGTATAGTGAACATATCATCGTATCGTATGGCCTCAAGGCTACGTTCATCATTGGCCCATTCTTTTTCGAACAGGTTGGCGCTAAAAGACCAATACGTGCAGTGTGACTGGCCAGCATGTCATACCCGCCTTGCAGGAGAGAGACGCATTGAACTCAACAGTTTTCTTATGCAAGATGGGGTCCTAAAACACATCGCTCGTGAAGTTTACCTGCTTCTCCGAAACACATTTGGAAACGATCGAATTACCAGCCGATCGTTTCAAAATGCTTAGCAGACATGATCACCTGATCTCACTTCCTGTGATTTCTGTTTGTTGAGCTATTTGAAGGGCAGGGTTTACCGAGGGAACATCCACACATGTGCTGATCTGAAGCACAGCATATCAAGAGATGCAGCTAGAATATCTACGGACATGCTTTGTTGTCCTGTTCAGAATGCAACCCTGCGCCTTCAGCCTCTTCTGGACACTGATGGGAGCCATATTGAGTCCCTTTTTGTAGTAGATATGGTGCCGGTATGTAATGGTATGATGAACTGTAGCAGCACATTAAAAGTTTTTCAACTGAATTGATTCTGCATTATTTCTCTTCCCAATTACCTTGAGATTAATGCTACTATGTTTGGTCCTTGTATGGTAATTAGGTTCCGTGTTAAAACGTGTTAAATAAGGAATGTTTAATTATAACCACCCGTTACATGGGAAGGTAGTAGCTGAGCACAGGTAAATGATCATAAACCGATTTCAGTCCTTCACTCAACTTTTTCTTCCACAACTGTAGCTTCTTTCTGAAGGCCGAAAGTTTGTCTGACAGTTGCTTAATGTTGGTCAGATCACGCTGAAGAGAAGTATTCAGTGACCTTTGCTCTTAAAAGATGTCACAAAGAAACACCAACTTCAAGTCCCTGTCTACGAATTTCTCGAGGCTCAAATGTCTTTCTTGAACGATCTAAGATTAAAGTTCATTTCTGACCCAAATGCACCGTTTTCAGTACGTTGCCAGATGGTACATGTAAGTCAGCGAAACTTGCTCCAGTAAATTAGGGAAATGTGCTCATTCCGCATACCAACAAACCTTTATTGAAAACATCTCGACTTACGTGGTCAACTTTTAATGAACTTTACCACTTACTTCGACTGACTGAAGAACTTAATGAATGACGGGGCTTGTGGTATCGATAGCAACGCATAGTTTCAAAGGTTGGCACTACCACGAGAGACAGACGACAGCGCCCTCTAGCCGGTGCTGTCGAAGTCTACGAGCTCCGCGACTGCTTCGCCCCATTTCATCAGGTGCAGCCAGCCAGGAAACATCCCTTCAGTTGGCTCTCCATACAACGGGTCGAAGACTTCGCATCTGTACAAAGTTAAGTATTCTTTCTTGCACCAGTAAACAATTTTTACTCACTGCAGTACCGACGTATTTTTCCTGCTCCTTCTCCTATCCACGGGCCGCCTTCCAGACGGGATACTAAAGGGCTCATACTGTTTATTGCCAGTGCTTATTGTGAATGAAAAAACGTGTTCAAACAGGAGTAGCCTCTTTACTCATGACAGCTTTCAATCCGGCGTAACCGCGAACAAAACTACGCCTTTCATCTGTACACACTTCTATACAATTTTGGCAGTTAATAATGTTTTCTTCCATAAAATGACGTAGAACTACACAGAGGTCTGTAGCCTTGTTCCAAGAGTTATTTTTCTACAGAAAAAAGATCTTCATGAAATATGTTGTCATCTATAACTCGCTCATTACAAATTAGATGCTCATCATTGTGGTTGTACGTGACTACATCCAACTGAATAGGAATATCATAATTACCTTTGTGATTTTCTATTTGGCATGGTCTGAAATTTTCTGAATTGATCGCAGACGAAGTAATGGCGAAGCAGAGAAAACTAGGACCCAGTATTCCTTCAGTAATCCATTTTTACGCCTTTCGGTGTTAGCCATTTTCAGAATAAGTTTATAAAATGGATAAATATGTAACACAAATTTATTGATGCAATTAGGGCTAGCATATAGCAAAGAGGTATGCCAAATAATTACAGGAAAGAAACATGTAGCAAAATGGAACCATATTACACATGAATATTAGAAACATCCATAATTGTACAAAAGGTTACCAACCCTGGTTCATATAAACGGCAGAGGATTATATAGTTGTATGGTTGACTGCATCAAACATGAGCAAACTGACAGAATTCAGATTTCGAGTACAGAGGGGCACAATTTCATGGCCATTAGTTGGTTCCACAGTACTTTCATACTGACAACCAAGCACCAACCAATAATAACAGGAGCAACACAAGCAAGTAACTGCAACTACAAAACTAGTCGTCAACGACATTTAATAATATTTTTAAATTGTTATAAATAGTTATTTGCGCTGCTCTTATTCTTCATGGATGGCGTTTGATTGTCAGCATGAATGTACAATAGCACGACTAAGGTATGAGTGTATATCGCTTGTCCCATACAGCTTGCATCCCAAATGGAATAGCCTGTTAAGGTACGTACACCTATGGGTCTCAGTAATTCCTAGGGAACGTCGCCTTCTCTTAGTGCCTTGTGTCGATATAGGTTTTTCAGTACTGTTCCAAATTCCTCTTGCAGAAACACACCTTCAATTTTCTACTCATATATTCCCGTTTCTCATTAGAATTTTTTTTTTTCCTTGTACAGGTTTTCTATACATTCATCCTTTCGGTATTTCACTTCTTTGCATAGTGCTGGCTTCTGGACTGTCAGTATATGACGTAGCCCATGTAGTTGCTGTATGCGCTGCACTGTGCTGTGCTGTTTTCCTGGGTGCTTGAATGTGCCACAATAATGAAACCTGAAAACGCTTTGCGAGATCTTTTAGTTTTTATTTATTTATTTTTATTTTGCCCAATAGCTTACAGAAAGCCTCTATGTATAAACTACGAGCCGGTCGGATTTCAGTCAAAATAATTATTTATCCTCAAACGCAAGGATAAAATATGTCTTTTAGAGAAATTACGTATTTAACAGATGTAAGCAGCTACTCTTGTACCAGAAAATGAGATGTCGAAAGCGGGAACTGGACAAATATTAGCACAGTGAGGTATCCACGAGAAATGTAAGAGGCGCGACACCGTTTCTAAAGAGCACTTTATTAAACCGACGTTACACACGGGAGCGTCGTTTAAAAGCACGTTGTCGCGCAGAGAAATTTCATTAGCCTGAGTGGGTCCGTGTCAACATACGACGTCAATTCGTTTGAGAGGGTGGCCCGTGAGAAACGTAGGGCCATTAGTCCGCATAACTCCGGAACGAATGGACGTTATGAGATAGTAGCTGTATCAAATGTGGACACACAGCTCATGGAGGGTAGTTAAGGCATGGCTATTTCGGGTTGAGATAAAGATGTGGAAATGCACTAACGCAAAAAGAAGTGGCGAAATAGCTCTGGGATGTGAGGGTATACGTTATGAACCCACATGGCACCTACCTTTTTATTACTAGACGTCTATCATATGATCAGAATACTGTACCTCTTGCGCAAAATTGCGTTCTTCGTCACCTTTGACTCTGACGTAGTCGCAACTGCCACTTAGAGGAATGAAGGATGGAGTACAGAGTTCTGTCACCAGTCAACCCAGCAACAGTGGTGTCCATTCATTTGTAGTAAGGGTGAGACAGGGAACAGTCATGGCCCGTTATAAGTAACCAATCTGGCATTCGCCAATGATTTATGGTAACAATAGAAGGTCACTTTTACCCCTTTGCTTCTAAAGAAGGCTGTTGTTTGTTGATAGCTAAAAGGTCAGATACTCGCTACACAAAGTACAGGATGGTTGTAATTAAACGTGCGTTGCTTGAGCCAATGTAGACGGAAGACTATTTACCGTATAAGTATCCAACTTTATAAGAATGATTTTCAGACTGTGCGCTATAGGATTTGCGTTATTAGTAGTTTTGAATGTCTGACTTGCCGTTACTCGTTCCTCTTTCTTTTAGTAACTTGGACTCCAAGGACCGAGGACATGTAGTGTGAACCGCACAAGTTGCTGTGATCTACTTCGCCAAATGTGATTCCTGCTGTATGGGAGGGAAAAGCTCTGAACTCAGAGAAGTTTTGAGGCACAATGGATGTCCACCCCATATTGCTCGTGAGGTAACACGGTTGCTTCGTAACACATTTGGAGAAATCCAGTGCACTGGCTCATCGTTCCGAACTGTGTGGCCACCAAGATCATCAGATTTGAACCCGTGTGATTTCTGCTGTGGTGTCACCTTGAGAATAGGGCTCACCAACGGGACACTAACATAAGTTGGACCCGAAGATGAACCTAACGAGGTAGGTAGTCAACATCGCACCTGAGATGTTTCGGGCAGCAGTAGAGTAATCTCTGATGCGGTTCCAGGCTGTCGTGCACGCAGATGTCCGTCACATTCAGTAACGGTCATCAGCTGGAACGTAAACTCGGTGCGCTATCAAGAAAAGTTGTTCTCCTATGTGAAAATTAAAATACATTTCATTAAATGGGTTGTTCGTTATTTCTCTTCCGGCAGTCCTTACAAATGTTTCCACATTGTGTAATTGTCCTACGATCATTCCGTTGTGCCTGAGGCCTCACGATACGCTTCTCAGGGGGCTTTGTGTAGATGCAGGAATCGTTTCGTATGGCGTACAAACACATATGCGCACGATGCTTTGCACCAAATAAATGGAGAGTATGGGGGAAAAGCATGCCAGATGAAAAAAATCAAAACTATCCATGAATAGTGTTGATCGAAATATATTGCGAAAGTCAGTATGAAATGCTTTTAATAGGTTCCACAACGAGACTCTTTCTCGTAATCTGCCGGATAATCCCAACTATCACACTTAAAGGATATCACCGACAAGAGACTACCATTACTTCCAATGCGTGATACAAATGCTAGTGTTACCGAAAACAGCGCGACTAAAGCGGAGTTTCTTAACACGATTTCTCAAAAATTTTTGGCCACAAAAACGAATTAAATATTTCTAAAATAAAAAGAACAGCTGCCAATATGAATAGTTGGGAAGTGGATTCAATCAGTATACAGAAGCCACTTGTATCACTTTTTAAAGAAATGTCTTCCAGTCCAGACTGTATACCAGTTACGTGCTTTGCAGACTGTTCTGACGAAATAGCTTCATTCTTAGTAATAATATGCATCCACTCATTCGACGAATGATTCTGCCTAAGTAATGAAAAGTTGCGTAGGTCTCACAAACACATAAGAAACGCTGTAGAAGCAATCTTCTGGAATTATAGATCGAAGTCACCGACATAGATATGGGATAAGAGTTTGGAACGGATTCGGTTTTCGAAAATAGCAAGATGCCACCAAGAAAACGACATATTCAAACATAATCAGCACAGATTGATAAAATATAGAGCTTATGAAACGCAAATGGCACTTTATTCGCACGGTGCATTACGTGCCATCGACAGGGGATCACAAGTTGATTCCAGATTTATAGAAAGAATTTGAAACAGATATTTACAAGCGGAATATCGTGTAAGCTGAGAGACTGAATTATTGATTTCCTGTCAGAAGGTCACCCCTTACAGTAACTAACGGGAAGTCATGGAGTGAAGCCCAAGGTACATAGGGGTTCTCCAACGAATCTTTATAGCACTCTGAGGCTCGTAGCCGATATAAAAGACTTAGAATACAAATAGAGCACCCCTCTTAGTTAGTTTGCACATGATGCTGTCAACATCGGCGGTCATGTTGATGCCTATTCCACTACCGCTTAGTGAAAAAATACGAGCTCATTGCGGATCGGACCAGATTTGTGACTGGATTCAAGATTTCCTTTCAGACAGAACTTAACACGTCGCTCTGAACGAAATAAAATTGACAGAAATGGAAGTAATGTCGGGAGTACCCCAAAGAAGTGTGATAGGACTGTTACTGTTTACAACGTATATAGCCGTAGCCGGCCGTGGTGGCCGAGCGGTTCTAGGAGCTACAGTCTGGAACCGAGCGACCGCTACGGTCGCAGGTTCGAATCCTGCCTCGGGCATGGATGTTTCTGATGTCCTTAGGTTAGTTAGGTTTAAGTAGTTCAAGTTCTAGGGGACTGATGACCTCAGATGTTAAGTCCCATAGTGTTCAGAGCCATTTGAACAACGTATATAAATAATCAAGTTGAACGTATCGGAAGCTCTTTAAGGCTGTTCTTAGATGGTACAGTCGTCTATAACAAGGCAGCAGCACAAAAAGACAGTAACAGTTTGCAACGAAACCTACAGGGAGTTTAGCAATGATGCAGGAACCGACTGTCGACCCTATACTTCAATAAATGTAACATATTGCGCATACACGGGAAAAGAAATCCGCTTCTCTACACCTATACAACTGATGTCAAGAATGAGATTTTCACTCTGCATCGGAGTGTGCGCTGATATGAAACTTCCTGGCAGATCAAAACTGTGTACCGAACGGAGACTCGAACTCGGGACCTTTGCCTTTCGCGGGCAAGGGCTGTACCAACTTTTTTTTATTTTATTTATATAGATAGCAATGTGGCAACAGTCATAGTTAATCAAGCCTCGAAAACTAAAACAGAGTGAAGACACCATCGAAGATAGTAAACTTAAATAACATGAAAATGTAACTATCACTTCGTAGTTAGGCTTATCAGCGACTGCGCCCACTAATAAAGGTTGTTCAATATATGATCGTTTGCAGTTCGTTCTGATCTCATCTGCCACTGCCTGGAACATTCCAGCTACACGGAGGGCTGTGAAAGGCACTCCATAAATACAGCCAGAAGTCAAGTAAATTCTTGTGTCCGACAGAGGTAATGGACCGCATGTCCACGTATCCAGGTGACGGAGTTGGTTCGAGTCTTGGGGTAAAATGTCTCATCTGGAAACAATAACGTGCGTGCAGATATATGCTCGGGCCTAACTCGCAAGAAATAAGACAGCATATGCCGCACAAGGTGCCAAACCGGTTCCGCCTCTCCACAGCTGAGGCGGTGCTCGTCAGAATCTATTGTGTTACAACCCACACAATTGGAAGATTCTGCCATGTGAATATTGTAGAGACGTTCTTGCGTCACCAGCTTCCCATTAACGACTACGTACCATTGGGAAAGAACATCGGAATCAAGCATGGCATCATGTACAGTCTTCCACACCACGCGCCACCGTACGTCAGGATATTTTAGTTCGACCACATTTAGGTGGCGGCGTTGTAGCATGTCGTGATATAGGCGTCGAGCTGTGGCCATTCGTGGTGTCGTGAGCGCCACACTGCAATAACTTTGTTCTAAGAAGAAACGTCCGATATAAAAGAGGGACGCTGGGATATCCTTTAGTGGCACCGGCGCTCTTAGTGAAGAAGGTCGTAGCGCAGTCTGAAGCAGACTCGCGAGGCTCTTAGGACAACGGCGCAGCAGTCATAAATGTGAGCTAACATAGAGGGCAATGGCCCTATCATGGACGTTAACAAGGTCGAGACCACCTTTTTCCTTTGGAAGAGTAAGAGATACGTATCTGATCTTCAGTAACATACCAGCGGTAACGAAGTATCCCAGCTACGAGCCAAGGGTGTCGGAATGGGTAGCGTTTGGGTGACATGCGGTATGCGGGACGCAAGGTATACATTGGCATAATACGCCCGCTGAACGATGTTGAGGGATCGCAAGCGCTGATTTGCAATTCCGGCCCTAATTTGGTTAAGAAGGCGTCGATAATTGAGCATCGTCTCGCGTCGCAAGTCGTTCATGAAATCTAAGCCCAAGCAGCGGACAGTATCACTGAAGCGTAAGGGGGCAATGTGGTCCTGCGGTAGCCCAATCCCGATACTCAAGGCGACGGACTTGTCAACGTTGATTTGGCTACCAGAAGCTGACCCGTAGGTTGCAATCCAGTCCAATGCCACGGACATGTCGTCAGCTCCACCCAGTTTCAACCCAACACGGTACCAACAGTTGTTTAAAGGCTCGATAGAACTCTAATGGTAATCCATCATACTTTGTGATTTATGGGGAACACCTTTACCAGTGGCGTCGAGCACTTCCTCTTCTGTCACTTCTCCCAGTAAAGTCGGTACCATGTCTGGTGGAACTGTACCGTGGACATGTGCTGAAACGGTGTCTACCCTTGCCATATCAGGGAGCACTGTTGAATAAAGTTGAGCGTAATGCCCATAGAATGCTTCTGCTATATCTGCTTGTTCTCCCATGCGTCGACCGTCGTCCGTTATCATGTCAGTGACCAGTAACCTACGGCGCCTCCTGCGTTCTAGGAGCACGTGGTGCATAGGTGGCCTTTCTGATTGTATCATGTCTGGAGCACGCGACCGTATAACAGCGCCCTGTAAATGACGGCGTGCTAAGGAGACGAGCTCCGCTTTCGCGCGATTGACTATGATCTGCCTGTCTGGTGAGGGCTGCATAGCAAGACATTCCCGTAGGACAGTATAATAAAAGTTTTCCGTGCTCCTCCTCCATGCCACCGCAACCGGCCGTAAGCCATGAAGGTGCGCCTAAGAGCAGGCTTCGCACATTCAATCCACCAACTGAGGGTCGATCGGTAACGACCACGACGCAGTAAGGACGGGTTCCACGACTCTTCGATAGCACCTTTACATGCCGGCTCGGTCCAGATAGGTGACGTTCAGTTTCCAGGGGGTCCTACTGCGCCACACACGTGCAGGTTGGAGGGCAATGGTGCAAATTTACAAATGTCGGCTGTGTGATCGGTGAATGCAGTGGGCCAGAGCTCTGCTCCTCTCGTCGCCGTCGAAAGGGTGCTTGTGACGTAAATCCTGTCTAACCGACTTGATGAATGACTTGTATAAGGGGTGTAATCAGAAGCTGAGCCATGGATGTGGCGCCACGTGTCGATCAGGTGGAGGTCAAGCACTAGCATTTCCAATTTCGCACACGGGACGTGATGTGGCTGCTGATCAGACGGAGATAATGTACAGTTAAAATCTCCTCCGATCTCCATATCGTCTATCCGGCCCATAAATAGACGCGTAATATCTCACCGTCTCATTGATCCTGAAGGGGCATATACATTGAAGAGTTGTACACCGTTGACAGTGACTGCCATGGCTCTTACACTCGGTAAGTACAGTACGTCCGCAGCCGCCAAGTCGTCCCGTAGCAGCCACGCCACTATCGGTGGAAGAGGCGTGGGAGATGTGGGTGGTATAACCATAGAAGTCAGGGAAACTAGCGACACATACTTCCTGTAAGAGGGCCACGTCGATGTCCGCCGCATCGAGCATGCGTTGTAGCATTTTCAGTTTATGTGGTGCCCTTATCGCGTTGATATTGATTGTGGCAAGGCAAAACTTGTGCTGCCTAGCCTCTTCACCTAGGGTAGACGCCATGGCAATCGAAGATAACCGCAAGAGATGCCGGACCCACCGTACCCGTTACAAATTATGAGTCTTACACGCTAGGAGTGGCATCTCCAATGCCACCCCCTCCCCCGTCACACGTGCCCTCTCCAGGAAGTTCCTCAACATCGTCCGACCACAGTGGGTGCAACACAATGCTATGTAGCTGATCGGCACCTAAAACTCTCTCACGCATGTCGTCTTTGGTAGAGGTAGACGGTGCGCCATCCATCGACGCGACCTGCTGCATCTGTGGTGCAAGAAGTAACTGGGCACTCGTAGTATGGGCAAGTGAACCGTCTACACCACTTAGATCCTCAGCAGGCGCAGCATCCATGCCGTCTGACGAGATGTCACCTTCTTGACCGGCCGTCTAGAAGGCAATCGTCAGAAGGGGTCCGCCGACGTCTCTTGCGTCGTCGAGGCGAGCGTCGCTTTCGAACGTAGACATCCGTAACCGAATGTGGGAGGCAATCCAGCGTTGTATCACCTTCCGCTAGGAAAGCCGCGATCGGGACAATGTTCGCGTCCACGTACATCGCGTTTTGAATGTTATGTTGCGTCTGGATTCCGTGGGACTGTTGCTGCTCTTGATGCTGTGGAGGGGGCGACATGGGTAGGCATCGGGGGTCCTTCCTCGGCACATGTTTCTTGAGCTCAAGTTTAATTAGGCGCACACCATTGTAGACCTTATACGTCGAGAAAGTTTGCCACTTTTCTGCAACGTGTCTGAGAACATTGCCATATGGTGGGAAGGCGTCCTTGACAACTTCATCTGGGACCTCGAAGGGGATCTCAAAAACCCTTACAGTCCTTAGGCCCATGCCTGCATGATCCACCGTCACTGCACTGATACGCCCATCAGAATGTTTGAATCTGAGTGAGTTCGAGTATTTAGACACCAGCGTCGCGCAGACCTCTGCACTGGTCATTTTAACATAAACGGCGCTTGCCATTATAGAAAAATGTATTCCGACGACAGTCGCCTGATCTAGACGTAGATCGTCGCGTATGAACTGTTCTATTTCATAGGCTAGAGGACGCGCGTGATCCAGTTGGAAAGTAATTTTGATCGTATCGTGGCGCCATGTGCCGCGCGGGATTAGCCGAGCGGGCTAAGGCGGTGCAGTCATGGACTGTGCGGCTGATCCCGGCGGAGGTTCGAGTCCTCCCTCGGGCATGGGTGTGTGTGTTTGTCGTTAGGATAATTTAGGATAAGTAGTGTGTAAGCTTAGGGACTGATGACCTTAGCAGTTAAGTCCCATACGATTTCACACACATTTGAACTTTTTTTTTGGCGCCATGTGTGTGCCATAGTCGCACTGAACTTGGAACAAATACAACCCGCGCCGCGAGAAGATAAACACAAGCAAGCGCTCACGGTCGCGCACGGCGGGGCGCAGCGGACGTCCTCGCCCCACCGCAGCCGAAAGCAGACTGACCGAGGACCTTTGCCTTTCGCGGGCAAGTGCTGTACCAACCGAGGTACCCAAGCACGACTCACTCCCCGCCTCACAGCTTTACTTCTGCACTACCTCCTCTCCTACCCTTCAAACTTACAGAGGCTGTCCTGCGAACCTTGCAGAAATAGCACTCCTGAAAGAAAGGATATTGCAGAGACATAGCTTAGCCACAGCCTGCTGATGTTTCCAGATTGAGATTTTCACTCTGCAGCGGAGAGTGTGCTGATATAAAACTTCCTGGTAGATTAAAACTGTGTGCCGGACCGAGACTCAAACTCGGGACCTTAGTCTTACGCGGAAGTCTGGAAGGTAGGAGACGAGGTACTGTCAGAAGTAAAGCTGTGAGTAGGGGTCGTCAGTCGTGCTTGGGCAGCTTAGTTGGTCAGTTTCGCCGCCGTGCAGTGCGTACGTGCCGTTGTTTTCCGCCTGCGGAGCGCGCTCACTCGCTGTTGTTTACATTTCAGCGGCTGTCACTTACGTGTCGCTTACGTGTACTAGAACCATGGCCAACCGCTTTAGAAAATCAACACTACGATTGAGCTTCTGCAACGACTACGCACGACCAAAGACCTTGGAAGTGGAACGCTTCCTACGCGACTTTGCTAAGATCGCAGCTTCTGACATCTTGGGCATCCATTTGTCCATATTAAGCAGTACGGTGTACGTCAAAGTCGTCAATGACGCGATATGTGGAAGAAAATGGTTCAAATGGCTCTGAGCACTATGGGACTTAACATCTGAGGCCATCAGTCCCCTAGAACTTAGAACTACTTAAACCTAACTAACCTAAGGACATCACACACATCCATGCCCGAGGCAGGATTCGAACCTGTGACCGTAGCAGTCACGCGGTTCCGGACTGAAGCGCCTTAACCGCACGGCCACCGCGGCCGGCTATGTGGAAAAATACTCCGTGACACCAATAATGGATTACGCTTTTGCCACGCCGACGGCAATGTCGGTGCGGTCACTGTCGACCATGCAGGCTTGGGAATGCGCACCATAAGAGTTTTCGAACTCCTGTCCGAGCTCCCGGCGGAAGACGTTATCGCGGCTTTCCGCCCCTATGGCACTGTACATGGCTACACTGCCGAACTTGTGGCGCAGTTCCAAACGTACCCTGCTCTTAACGGTGTACGACAGATTACCATCGATCTCCATCGCCACGCGCCATCTTACCTGCAAATTAGTGGGTGCCGCGCGGTTGTCATATACGACGGCCAACTCAAGACCTATTCCGGGTGCGGCAAAGAAGGCCACCTCAGATCTGAGTGCCTTCAGCGACGAATCACCCAATTGCCAGCCGCTACCGTGGCACCTCCGACTCCGACGACGGTTTTACCGATCACCTAAGCATCGGCGCTCTCTTCTTCTCCCACCGGCCGCCGCCCATCGGACCATGTACTGGTGACCCTTCCTACTGCTACCGATACCGCCGGGGTCGACACGTCGCGCTCACAGCCTGACGCTACTCTGGCACCACTAGCAACAGCGACGACTTCCGATCCGCACCCGCCAGATCATATGGACGTCCCTTCACTTGACGTTCTTGCGACGGCCTTCCTCCCAGCTGGCCTCGACTCCCTTCCGTCGTCCGACACAGAGGGACGAACCCGCAAACAACGTTCACCTAAGAGGCGCAAGAGGAGGCGCCGTACGGTCTCGGAACGAGACGGTTCACCTCCCCCTGATGCTCCAGAGGCCGTCCGACCCGACGAGGCCTCGGAGAACCTGCACGACGATACGAATGACGACAACATGACGCCGACTGTGGCTGTGCCGATGCCTACTCTACTGGATCGCTCAGGTGCGCCTGAACCAATGGACTCCACCGTTGCGACTGCCATCGAGACGTCCTCCACCCCTACGACCGAAGTGAAACGTACGACCATCACAACGACAGCGCCTTCAATGGCATGGAGTGAGGACGTCGATGAAGGCCCGGACCACACGCTTGGGACAGAGTTACCCCAGACGGTAGCCTCGTTACGCCGCTCAAAACGCCGTCAGGTGGCGTACGGCACGACTCGCCGTGCCTTGCCCCTCTTCATCCTCCGCCGGTGGAGTTCCCCTCCACGGCGGGGCACGGCTCCAAACCTACCGAGTAGCGACAATCAACACTAACACCATTAGCTCACCCGTGAAACTTCATCTGCTGTAGGAGATGACATGGGCGTTGGACGTCGACATCGCACTATTACAGGAAGTAAACTTGGCCACACTTCCAGAGGTCGCGGGATATAACGCTTATCCTTCTCCTTGTGACGACCTGGGACGCAGCGTAGCATCTACGCGCGAGAAGGCATTTCAGTGGCCGATATCACATGCCTTCCGTCCGCCAGAGGCATGGCCGTCACCGTCATGGGGACGTGTATTGTCAACATTTACGCTCCGTCAGGCTCCACCCGCAGAGCTCTTCTATTCAGAAGAAAACGTACCTTTGTTGCTTGGGGGTGATTTTGATTGTGTCTTGCGCCCTAAGGATCAAGTGCCCCACTACAACACCTGTCAAGAACTGCGTCTTGTCGTCCGAGATCTGTTGCTCCGCGACACTTAGGAAGTGCGGCACGGCGACGCGCCTGGACATACTTACCAGACAAGTCACTCCGCGAGCCGCCTTGATAGGATTTACGTCTCTCGGGAACTCACACCTGCAGTCCAGGTTGCAAAACTTTGGCCCTTGGCCTTTTCGGACCACTGTGCCTACATCTGCAACATTCTCCTTCCCCAGCAAGTGGTCTGGCGTAGTCGTGCACCGTGGAAGCTAAACACCCATCTTCATGATCACGAATGTCTCCAACGTGGGCCGGCTAGTGTGGCCGAGCGGTTCTACGCGCTTCAGTCTGGCACCGCGCGACTGCTACGGTTGCAGGTTCGAATCCTACCTCGGGCATCGATGTGTATGATGTCCTTAGGTTTGTTAGGTTTAAGTAGTTCTAAGTTCTAGGGGACTGATGACCTCAGAATTTAAGTCCCATAGTGCTCAGAGCCATTTGAACCATTTTCTTCAACGTGTTACCGAGACGTGGGCCACCTGTGAACGTCGCTTACCTAAGTATTGCACGACCTTGACCTGGTGGCTGGAATGTGCCAAACCTACCATTCGACGTACTTTGATTCAGTACGTCAAGGAAGTTGCTACGTGGCGCCGCCACACTATTTTTTCGCCGTTCTCCGCGACCTGGACGCCCAGCCACCCACCCCTGACACCGAGAGGGAACGCAGCCGGATGAAGGCGCAAATTCTAACGTTGACACGCTGTAGACTGCAGGGGGCTACAGTGCAATGTCAAGATTCGGCGAAACAAGAACATCCCAAATGGTTCAAAATGGCTCTGAGCACTGTGGGACTCAACTGCTGAGGTCATAAGTCCCCTAGAACTTAGAACTACTTAAACCTAACTAACCTAAGGACATCACACACATCCATGCCCGAGGCAGGATTCGAACCTGCGACCGTAGCGGTCGCGCGGTTCCAGACTGTAGCGCCAGAACCGCTCGGCCACCAGCGGCCGGCAAGAACATCCCACCAGGCACCATATCTCCTCCGACAGGAAACATCGACGACAACGTCTCATCACCGAGATCAACAACTGTCGCGCCCAGCACGTCACTTGCCAGGCCGAAATCGTCAGTGCCTTTGTAGACCACTATCGCACAATGTACCAGGAGGAGACTACCGACAACCACGCTGAGGAGTATGTGCTACCAAACGTAACTCGCACCCTCGCCAGCGACGAAGCGGACGAGCTGATGGAGCCAATTACGCATGACGAAGTCCACGATGCTGTCAACAAAGGTGCTCTGAATAAGTTACCTGGTGTCGACGGATTGCCGATAGAATTTTATCGCGCTTTCCTCACACTAATGGCGTCACGGTGGACGACGATGTTTCATGAACTGAAGACTATGGGAACTCCGTACTGCCGTCCTTTGTCACGGGCATTATTATACCCATCCATAAACCGACACCGGGTGTGACGACAGCACATTACTGTCCCCTGACTCAGCTTAACGCAAATTAGAAAATCTTTACACGCCTCCTGGCGACGCGATGCCGCAAGGTCCTGCCTAGCATTCTATTCCCGGAACAGACAACTCCGGGTGGCTCAGTTAATATACATATGGCCACAGGAGAATGTCGCAATTTAATTGCACTGGCAGCGGCGTGCAGACTCCGCGCCGCGGTGGTTGCCATTAATTTTGACAGCGCATTCGACAAGGTGCGGCATCGTTGTCTGTTCTCTGTGACGAACCGCATGGGTTTTCCACCAGCCTTTACCGATGTCATCCGACGCCTGTACGGCACCGCCGAATCGCAGATGCAGGTTGATGGCCGTGTGTCGGGACCAGTGGCGATCCGGCGTTCCGTAAGGCAAGGTTGCCCACTTTCGACCCAACTCTATGCCATAAGCCTGGAGCCACTCATCGGGAATCTGACGAGCCACTTTTCTGGTCTCACTTTGCGACAGCACAGTTATCTATGTCGTGCGTACGCGGACGACTTCCTCCTCTTGGTCTGCTCACGGAGTGAAACACAAACGGTACTTGATTTGATATTAATGTACAGTACTGCAGGGAGCAGCAACATGAATGTGGCTAAATCCGTGGTGATGTCCAATGGACGCGGCCTCTCACACGACGACTTAGCACCTCTCCCGTGTGTATTACGATACCTTGGTATCATTTTCAGCTCCACCGTGCGCCGCTCCGCTGCCATCAATTTTTGACGTGCTCTCAAAACTATCTGCACGACGGTGCGACAAAATCTTCTACGCCGACTCGATTTTTCACAAGGTTTCCAATACCTCAATCAACATGTGGCGTCCAGAATGGTCCACATCGCACCGGTCATCCCGCTGCCAGCAAATATTTGACGCAGTCTTCAGGATGCTTTCGGATACTTTCTTAAGGCCGGTACGCTCTTCAAGGTCCGCTGCGACACGCTCACCCTTCCCCTGCGAGCGGGAGGTTCGACCCTGTCAATGTGCGACTCCGCGCGGCGTCCCTGTACATGTCCACCATGCACAAGCAGTGGCACGGGGGCACCTCCCTTACGTGCAGCTTGCTGGAAATTCTTGTGCCCGCGACCATAACACCACCAGTACCAGTCGGACACATCAAGCACCATCTGACGCACATTTCTGATTTCATCGTCGACTTCAGTTATGCTTCTTTCCATGTCCAGCAACAATATCGAACTCAGATATCCGCCCAAGCGGTGGCCCACGGTTTGGCTTCATATCCACCAGCCTTTCCTTCCCTGCAACGTCCGGGCAACATGGTACCACGTCGCAAATGAAAAATTCGCCACAAATCATTGTCTTCACGCCATCGGACTAAAGGACTCTCCACTTTGTTCCATTTGCCACCTCGTGGATGACGATGTCCACCAACTGACTTGTGCTGCCACCAGTGACGTCTGGAAACTTGGCCGACAGTTCGTTGCATGTTATCTCCGCGTTTCGCCGAACTCGATTGACCCATGGACTTTTATCTATCCTGAGGATACTTATTTCCCCGCCACCAAAAATCATACTATTGTATGGGTCAAGGGATGGACGATCACCTACCTGTATAATGATGGCGACAAATCACGCCTTGATTTCTGGCACAACTTACAAACCGCCCACAGTGAAGTCGAGCAACGACCGTACCACAGCAACTTCTTCGCCAATTACCTATAAGCGATCTTTACGTCACCCCCGCTCAGTTGGATGGTGCCACACACCGACAACACCCCCCCCCCCCCCCCTGCTGACATCTGAGACTCTTCGCGCTACTTTCTATATCGTAACCCACAGTGGAGTAGGCGCATGGATACGCATCTCCTTTCTTTTATGCACTATAACGGAACACGCTGGTTTTCTCCCCCACTCCACTGTCTATTGCGTCACCTCAGTATTATTATTATTTTTCCTACACCTTGTTAATAAAAAAACACTGCTCGCCTTGTACGAGTCTAATGTCTCGTGTTATTTCCACCGGAAGGATGGCATTTCTGTTGTATTTAAGCTTGTACCAATAAAGATATTTTGTTCATTTACTCTATTATTGGTAAAAAAAAAGTTGGTAGAGCACTTGTCCGCGAAAGGCGAAGATCCCGAGTTTGAATCTCTGACCGCCACACAGTTTTAATCTGCCAGGAAGTTTCAACTCATGACAAATAGATGGAAACAGTAAATACCGCAAAATATCCACGAGAGTTTATTCGGAGCTATCTTAATGAATGTATCCTAATCTCTGTCTTACTCTACAATTTTTACCCTCTATACTTCAGTCCCCCCCCATGAACCATGGACCTTGCCGTTGGTGGGGAGGCTTGCGTGCCTCAGCGATACAGATGGCCGTACCGTAGGTGCAACCACAACGGAGGGGTATCTGTTGAGAGGCCAGACAAACATGTGGTTCCTGAAGAGGGATAGCAGCCTTTTCAGTAGTTGCAGGGGCCACAGTCTAGATGATTGACTGATCTGGCCTTGTAACATTAACCAAAACGGCCTTACTGTGCTGGTACTGCGAACGGCTGAAAGCAAGGGGAAACTACAGCCGTAATTTCTCCCGAGGACATGCAGCTTTACCGTATGATTAAATGATGATGGCGTCCTCTTGGGTAAAATATTTCGGAGGTAAAATAGTCCACCATTCGGATCTCTGGGCGGGGACTACTCAAGAGGACGTCGTTAACAGGAGAAAGAAAACTGTCATTCTACGGATCGGAGCGTGGAATGTCAGATCCCTTAATCGGGCAGGTAGGTTAGAAAATTTAAAAAGGGAAATGGATAGGTTAAAGTTAGATATAGTGGGAATTAGTGAAGTTCGGTGGCAGGAGGAACAAGACTTTTGGTCAGGTGATTACAGGGTTATAAATACAAAATCAAATAGGGGTAATGCAGGAGTAGGTTTAATAATGAATAAAAAAATAGGAGTGCGGGTTAGCTACTACAAACAGCATAGTGAACGCATTATTGTGGCCAAGATAGACACAAAGCCCATGGCTACTACAGTAGTACAAGTTTATATGCCAACTAGCTCTGCAGATGATGAAGAAATTGATGAAATGTATGACGAGATAAAAGAAATTATTCAGGTAGTGAAGAGAGACGAAAATTTAATAGTCATGGGTTACTGGAATTCGTCAGTAGGAAAAGGGAGAGAAGGAAACATAGTAGGTGAATATGTATTGGGGGGAAGAAATCAAAGAGGAAGCCGCCTTGTAGAATTTTGCACAGAGCATAACTTAATCATAGCTAACACTTGGTTCAAGAATCATGAAAGAAGGTTGTATACCTGGAAGAATCCTGGAGATACTAAAAGGTATCAGATTACATAATGGTAAGACAGAGATTTAGGAACCAGGTTTTAAATTGTAAGACATTTCCAGGGGCAGATGTGGATTCTGACCACAATCTATTGGTTATGAACTGCAGATTGAAACTGAAGAAACTGCAAAAAGGCGGGAATTTAAGCAGATGTGACCTGGATAAACTGAAAGAACCAGACGTTGTACAGAGTTTCAGGGAGAGCATAAGGGAACAATTGACAGGAATGGGGGAAAGAAATACAGTAGAAGAAGAATGGGTAGCTCTGAGGGATGAAGTAGTGAAGGCAGCAGAGGATCAAGTAGGTAAAAAGACGAGGGCTAATAGAAATCCTTGGGTAACACAAGATATATTTAATTTAATTGATGAAAGGAGAAAATATAAAAATGCAGTAAATGAAGCAGGCAAAAAGGAATACAAACGTTTCAAAAATGAGATCGACAGGAAGTGCAAAATGGCTAAGCAGGGATGGCTAGAGGACAAATGTAAGGATGTAAAGGCTTGTCTCACTAGGGGTAAGATAGATACTGCCTACAGGAAAATTAAAGAGACCTTTGGAGAGAAGAGAACCACTTGTATGAATATCAAGAGCTCAGATGGCAACCCAGTTCTAAGCAAAGAAGGGAAGGAAGAAAGGTGGAAGGAGTATATAGAGGGTTTATACAAGGCCGATGTACTTGAGGACAATATTATGGAAATGGAAGAGGATGTAGATGAAGACGAAATGAGAGATAAGATACTGCGTGAAGAGTTTGACAGAGCACTGAAAGACCTGAGTCGAAACAAGGCCCCCGGAGTAGACAACATTCCATTAGAACTACTGATGGCCTTGGGAGAGCCAGTCATGACAGAACTCTACCATCTGGTGAGCAAGATGTATGAGACAGGCGAAATACCCTCAGATTTCAAGAAGAATATAATAATTCCAATCCCAAAGAAAGCAGGTGTTGACAGATGTGAAAAGTCACAGCTGCAAAATACTAACGCGAATTCTTTACAGACGAATGGAAAAACTGGTAGAAGCTGACCTCGGGGAAGATCAGTTTGGATTCCGTAGAAATGTTGGAACACGTGAGGCAATACTAACCTTACGACTTATCTTAGAAGAATGATTAAGAAAAGGCAAACCTACGTTTCTAGCATTTGTAGACTTAGAGAAAGCTTTTGAGAATGTTAACTGGAATACTCTCTTTCAAATTCTGAAGGTGGCAGGGGTAAAATACAGGGAGCGAATGGCTATTTAGAATTTGTACAGAAACCAGATAGCAGTTATAAGAGTCAGGGGCATGAAAGGGAAGCAGTGGTTGGGAAAGGAGTGAGACAGGGTTGTAGCCTCTCCCCGATGACATTCAATCTGTTTATTGAGCAAGTAGTAAAGGAAACAAAAGAAAAATTCGGAGTAGGTATTAAAATTCATGGAGAAGAAGTAAAAACTTTGAGGTTCGCCGATGACATTGTAATTCTGTCAGAGACAGCAAAGGACTTGGAAGAGCAGTTGAACGGAATGGACAGTGTCTTGAAAGGAGGATATAAGATGATCATCAACAAAAGCAAAACGAGGATAATGGAATGTAGGCAAATTAAATCGGGTGATGCTGAGGGGATTAGATTAGGAAATGAGACACTTAAAGTAGTAAAGGAGGTTTGCTATTTAGGGAGTAAAATAACTGATGATGGTCGAAGTAGAGAGGATATAAAATGTAGACTGGCAATGGCAAGGAAATCGTTTCTGAAGAAGAGAAATTTGTTAACATCGAGTATAGATTTAAGTGTCAGGAAGTCGTTTCTGAAAGTATTTGTATGGAGTGTAGCCATGTATGGAAGTGAAACATGGACGATAACCAGTTTGGACAAGAAGAGAATAGAAGCTTTCGAAATGTGGTGCTACAGAAGAATGCTGAAGATAAGGTGGGTAGATCACGTAACTAATGAGGAGGTATTGAATAGGATTGGGGAGAAGAGAAGTTTGTGGCACAACTTGACTAGAAGAAGGGATCGGTTGGTAGGACATGTTTTGAGGCATCAACGGATCACAAATTTAGCATTGGAGGGCAGCGTGGAGGGTAAAAATCGTAGAGGGAGACCAAGAGATCAATACACTAAGCAGATTCAGAAGGATGTAGATTGCAGTAGGTACTGGGAGATGAAGAAGCTTGCACAGGATAGAGTAGCATGGAGAGCTGCATCAAACCAGTCTCAGGACTGAAGACCACAACAACAACAACAACATACTTCAGTCTTGTACCATGCGAGTCATTCTATGATGTCTGAACAGATGTGCTATCATTCTTTCCTTCACCAAGTCAGTGTTTTCCATATATACATTTCCTTGCCGACTCTGCAGAGTATATCCTCATTCCTTAGCTTAACAGTCAACCTAATTTCCAACATTCTTCGGTAAAACCGCATTTCCAATGCTTCGACTCTCTTCTGTTCACATTGTTGCACAGTTTATGTCTCAGTCGCATATAGTGATGTGCTCCAAACGCCCTACATTCTCAGAACTTTCTTCCTCAAATTAAGGCCTATGTGTGATACTAGTATAGTTCTCTAGGTCAGGAATGCACTTTTTGCTACTGATACTCTGCTTTTGGTGTCTACTTGCTCCGTCGATCGTGGGTTATTTTGCTGCCTAGGTAGCAGAACTTTGTCTTCTTCGTGATCCCCAGTTTTGATGTTAAGTTTCACGCTGTTCTCATTTGTGCTACTTCCAATTACTTTCGTCTTGCTTCGATTTACTCTCAATCCACATTCGGTTCTCAGTAGACTGTTCATTCCATTCAGCAGATCCTGTAATTTTTCTTCACTTTCACTGAGGAAAGCAAGGATCTCAACATTGATACCCTTTCACGTTGATTTTTAACCCCGCTCTAGAACCTTTCTTTTATTTGCGTCATTGCTTCTTTGATATATAGATTGAACAGTAGAGGCGAAAGACTACACCCCTCCCTTATATCCGTTGTAGTCCGTGCACTTCGATCTCAGTCTTCCACTCTCATTATTCCCTCATGCTTCTTGTACACGTTGTGCATTACCCGTCTTTCTCTGCAGCCTACTCCTATTCTTCCCAGGATCCAACATTATGCAGCATTTTACGTTGTCTAAAGCTTTTTCCAGGTCGACTGATCCTATAAACTTGTCTAGAGTTTTCTTCAGTCTTGCTTATATCATCAACAGCATCGTCAGAACTGCCTGCCTGGTGCCTGTGATAGCAATTATCCTGAGAAAACTTAATTCATCCACTACAGAAACAGCTTACAATGTGTTTGCTCGATCGATTCTCGAGTACTGTTCATCAATCTGGAATACATAGAGAGTAGGTCTGATAGAAGGGACAGAGAAGTTTCAACATGGAGTGGCACGTTTCGTCACGGGATCCTTTAGTCGGCGCTAGAGACGTGATCTAGGGGTTTAGTTCCGCTTCGAGCACCGAACGGGAAGGTTCTTGTTTGCTACACTTGCCGCAGCGTCGCTTGTGTGGAGTTATTCTCGTTAGTGTTTGTTCTGTCTGCCGAGTGAGTCGTAGCCCCTCCGCTCCGCCTTACTGTCTGTGTTCGTATACTTGCAGCTGTGTCGGCCGCTCCGCTATGACTACCAGGGTTTCCAGGAGTATTCCACGAGAAGGTACTGTGAGCTTTACTTTAGATAAAACAACGCGACACTTGCAGCCCTGGTCTCTAGAAATCCACTATTGGCTTGTCGATACAATTGATGTGACCTTTGATCAAATCCACACAGCTTATTTTGATGCCGACGAGAACGTGTTTTTCGTGAAATTTATGGATCCCATTCAAGCTGAAAGATTACTGATGCGTCGTGATAATTCCGCTAGTATGGCGTCACTCGCAGATGCTGAAATCGAATATACCAACGTTCGAGTGTTCGACCTCCCACAACTTTCAAAAAGGGCATATTGACTCCTTATGGTAACGTGAAAAACGTCCGTCGTGAACGCTGGTCTACTCAACACAGATTACCATGTTATAGTGGAATTCATTCCTTGGAAATGCATGTCAAACGCAATATTCCATCACATTTACAAGTGTGTGGTTACCACGTCCGTGTCACGTATACTGGTCAAGAGGGAACTTGCTTCCTATGTAATGAAAGTGGACGCGTTCGGTCTAATTGTCCGCGGAGGATTTTTGTATTAAAGCCGTCTTCAGTGCAGCGTCGCAAATTGACGGTTGCTGATCCTGTATACTTCTCTTCCCGCCGTCGACCCTACTTCTGCTTCGAATTATAGTGAACAAACTGTCAGTCCTGATAATCGTGTCAATGACTTTACGCCTTTACCTCCGCGACAGGTTCAGAACCCTATTGGCCCCAGGTTAAAACTTATAACAGCGACAAACAAGCGACGTCACACTCAGGATGGTAATGGTGACGGCTTGGCTGTGCCTTCTGCGCCAACCTCCTCCGCGTCGATTGCATCCCCGGCTCCTCTCGATACTACGATATCTCCCGTCTGTAGTACGGTAAGTGGCGCAGGAGTTACCTCCAGCATCCCTCCTGATCGCGAAGTGGCTCCTTCTGAGCTGCCTGTGTGTGTAGAGGGAGCGGAGTCCCCCACTTCGTCTTTGTGTCCTCCGTTACAGTCTGAAACGGTGCAGCGTCCTCCTGTTCATTCGTCTTCAGCCGCCGGTGGTTTCCTGCATTTGGCGCCTACAGCAACACCCGAGGAACATAAAATTAGCGACCAAGTATCTGTTGTTGTATTGGTAGTTCCACAGTATGCTTCCGCCTTAGTGCCTGGAACTGCATTACGTGACCCTAGTTCTTAGGGGAAGGAGGAAGCTATGCCTATGACCCCTCCCACGCCTCCGTCTGCAGAGGCCGCCATCCCACGTAGTCGACAAAAACAGCGTATACAACCTGACCGTGCGGTGGCACGTAAGAAACCTAAGAAAAATGGTGGCGACGACGGGGGTTCTGGTCTCCCGTTGTCTGATTCCTCTGTGGATTTCGCAATGGATGTTGACTCTCAGCTGTCTACCTAGTTCTACTCGTAGGTTCCGTACATCCCTGTCCAGCTGTGATCAATGACCCAAGCCAACACGTTCCTTTCCTTAAACGTTAATCCTGTGGAATCATAACTGCGATTGGCTTCGCTGCGTCAGTTCATTTATGATTCATGTGCGGACATAGTTTTTTTTTCTGCAGAAGGTGTTATTTAGTAATTTCTCCTTACCTGGTTTTCGTATGATCTTTAATGTAGTACCTGAATATTCTACGGGGACTACCTTATTCTTTCGCGAAGGCATTCCTATTGCTCAGGGGGAAATGTTGGATTGTGGCTGGGGCACAGGTTGTCTACTGTTTAATCTTATCTTGGCTCTTTTATTTGCCCCTTCTGGCACTGGTCGCGCGGTAGATCGTTCGCGTTTTATAAAGAGGATATTTTTTATCTGTTACGTAAGAGTCCTCCGGGTAATCCGTTGGGTGGTGATTTTAGCTGTATATTGCGTCCTACAGATCAATCTCCAAATTTTAATTTCTGTCGCGAATTACATGAATTGGTCCGCTCCTTATGACTAAACGACGTTTGGATACGTAAATATCTGAAGTTAGTTAAATTTACTCACTTTACTGCGACTTCCAGAAGCAAGTTAGATAAATTTTACTTATCGGACTGCCTAAGCGATAATATTCTTAATGTTGAAGTTATCCCAGCTCACTTTACGGATCACTGTGCTGTGGCCACAACTGTCAACGGCAACCAGTCAAATTGTTTCGCCCTCCGTGGATGCTAAATATCGCTCACCCAGGTGACCCCTCTCTCGATGATGTGATGCGAGTCGTGTAGGAGCTTACTTTACGGTCCACTGGGAAATACTCTTCCACCCTTGACTGATGGACACAGCTAGCAAAACCGAGGCTCAGGCAAACTTTGATACGTTCCTGTGCTGCCAAAGCACGAGATTATGCTGCTTCGGACCACGCCCCTCTGCAAATCGCGGATAATAGGCGTGTAAAGGCAAAATTCTTAACCTTGAAGAGAATAAAAATGGAAGGTTTGAAAAACTGATCAAAGCCGCGTTCACTGGTGACGGAAGAACTGACATCCTTATGTCATTTGCTTCGGCATCAGACCCGCCGCCGACGCGCTTGTATTCATAAGAAAAATCGAGACACGTTCATAGGAATTGTCGACCTGGAAAAAGCGTTCGTCAATGTAAAATTGTGCAAGATGCTCAAAATTCTGAAAAAAAGTAGGGGAGACGGGTCATATACAATATGTACAACTGGCAAGAAGGAATAATAAGAGTGAACGACCAAGAACGAAGTGCTCGTATTAAAAAGGGTGTAAGACAAGGATGTAGCCTTTCACCCCTACTGTTCAATCTACCTCGAGGAAGCAGTGATGGAAATAAAAGAAAGGACAAAGGACCAAGAGTGGAATTAAAATTTAGGGTGAAAGGATATCAATGATCCGATTCGCTGATGACATTGCTATCCTGAGTGAAAGTGAAGAAGAATTACATGATCTGCTGAACGGAATGAACAGTCCAATGAGTACACAGTATGGATTGAGAGTAAATCGAAGAAAGGCGAAGATAATGAGAAGTAGTAGAAATTGTAACAGTGAGAAACTTAACATCAGCATTGATGGTCACGAAGTAGATGAAGTTAAGGAATTCTGCTACCTAGGCAGTAAAATAACCAATGACGGACGGAGCAAGGAGGATATCAAAAGGAGACTAGCAATGGCAAAAAGGGAATTCCTGGCCAAGAGAAGTCTACTAGTATCAAATATCGGCCATAATTTGAGGAAGAAATTTCTGAAAATGTACTTCCGGAGTACAGAATTGTATGGTAGTGAAACATGGACTGTGGGAAAACCGGAACAGAGGAGAATCGAAACATTTGAGATTTGGTGCTACAGCCGAACGTTGAAAATTAGGTGGACTGATAAGGTAAGGAATGAGGAGGTTCTATGCAGAATCGGAGAGAAAGGAGTATGTGGAAAACACTGATAAGGTGAAGGGACAGGATGATAGGACATCTGTTAAGACATGAGGCAGTAACTTCCATGATAAAGGAAGATGAGATTGGAATACTTTCAGCAAATAATTCAGGACGTAGGTTGAAAGAGCTACTCTCTGAGATGAAGAGGTTGGCACAGGAGAGGAATTCGTGGCAGGCCGCATTAAACCAGTCGGACGACCCCCCCCCAAAAAAAAAAACTTCCTCTCATGTACATCTTGCGAAATGACCACAACGAGAAAATTCGAGAAATTAGAACTATTAAGGAGGCTTACCGACAGTCATTCTACTAGCGCGTTACTTGCCGTTGGATCAGTAAATGGAGCGTCTGTTAGTGGTACCAGACACATCTTCCGCCACACACTGTCAGTTGGCTTACGGAGTACTGATGTACTTGTAGCTGTACACGCAGCCGTTTACTGTCCAGTAAAGTCATCAGAAGATCAGAAAGAATTACGAAATGATTGAAGATGTGCAGGACCTCGTACTTTCTATTGCTCAGAGTCAATGCCAATTTTCGCGACAAGCACACATGAGTTTAAAAAAAGTCCATTATACTTCAGTTACATATAAATTCCACAAATTAAGAATTGTCGATTCAGCTGAAAACCGAGTGAGTACAATTAGATTAACTTAAATTGGAATCATGCCATGTAATATTTTTTTTTAGATAGGCGAACCAAAGATCTGTCCTATTGGCAAATCACTTAGAAGGTGCAACAAATGTGCTGAAGGGACTCCCTACGTTACGACCGTCCGCCCTTTTTTGCAGCACTGCTGCGTGGCATGGGATCCGTAACAGGTAAGACTAACGGAGGACGACGAAAAGTCAAACCAGGACAACTTTTATTTCGTCGCGGAATATGGCAGAGAGAGTCACGGATATGATAGCAAGTTTAGGTGGCAAGAATAAAAAAAATGTCGCTTTTTGTTGCAGTGAGGCGATTTACAAGTAATTACTGTCAGCAAATCTTTCCCTACGAATACAAAATGGTTCTGTTAACTTCCACCACAGTATTATTGCGCCAAAGAGTGAGGGCGCTTCGGTCAGCTTGAGTTTTTTTAGTGATATTTCACGAGGACACGTTGAACCACTTGCTAGTATATCCACAACTGTCGTGAACGCATTCGAAGTACGTTGCCTTTTCGTTAGTATCAAATGTACTTCCTTACTGTAATATCACCGTGTTTTCCAAATACGGCTACGGGTGACCAAGTGCAAAAATTTCATGGTCGGGTGGTACTTAGTGAGATCTGAGCATCGCGACTTACATTTACATCTACATCTACATCCATACTCCGCAAGCCACCTGACGGTGTGTGGCGGAGGGTACCTTGAGTACCTCTATCGGTTCTCCCTTCTATTCCAGTCTCGTATTGTTCGTGGAAAGAAGGATTGTCGGTATGCCCCTGTGTGGGCTCTAATCTCTCTGATTTTATCCTCATGGTCTCTTCGCGAGATATACGTAGGAGGGAGCAGTATACTGCTTGACTCTTCGGTGAAGGTATGTTCTCGAAACTTTGACAAAAGCCCGTACCGAGCTACTGAGCGTCTCTCCTGCGGAGTCTTCCACTGGAGTTTATCTATCATCTCCGTAACGCTTTCGCGATTACTAAATGATCCTGTAACGAAGCGCGCTGCTCTCCGTTGGATCTTCTCTATATCTTCTATCAACCCTATCTGGTACGGATCCCACACTGCTGAGCAGTATTCAAGCAGTGGGCGAACAAGCGTACTGTAACCTACTTCCTTTGTTTTCGGATTGCATTTCCTTAGGATTCTTCCAATGAATCTCAGTCTGGCATCTGCTTTACCGACGATCAACATTATATGATCATTCCATTTTAAATCGCTCCTAATGCGTCCTCCCAGATAATTTATGGTATCAACTGCTTCCAGTTGCTGACCTGCTATTTTGTAGCTAAATGATTAAGGATCTATCTTTCTGTGTATTCGCAGCACATTACACTTGTCTACATTGAGATTCAATTGCCAATCCCTGCACCATGCGTCAATTCGCTGCAGATCCTCCTGCATTTCAGTACAATTTTCCATTGTTACAACCTCTCGATACACCACAGCATCATCCGCAAAAAGCCTCAGTGAACTTCCGATGTCATTCACAAGGTCATTTATGTATATTGTGAATAGCAACGGTCCTATGACACTCCCCTGCGGCACACCTGAAATCACTCTTACTTCGGAAGACTTCTGTCCATTGAGAATGACATGCTGCGTCCTGTTATCTAGGAACTCCTCAATCCAATCACACAATTGGTCTGATAGTCCATATGCTCTTACTTTGTTCATTAAACGACTGTGGGGAACTGTATCGAACGCCTTGCGGAAGTCAAGAAACACGGCATCTACCTGTGAACCCGTGTCTATGGCCCTCTGAGTCTCGTGGACGAATAGCGCGAGCTGGGTTCCACATGACCGTCTTTTTCGAAACCCATGCTGATTCCTAGAGAGTAGATTTCTTGTCTCCAGAGAAGTCATTATACTCGAACACAATACGTGTTCCAAAATTCCACAACTGATCGACGTTAGAGATATAGGTCTATAGTTCTGCACATCTGCTCGACGTCCCTTCTTGAAAACGGGGATGACCTGTGCCCTTTTCCAATCCTTTGGAACGCTACGCTCTTCTAGAGACCAACGGTACACCGCTGCAAGAAGGGAGGCAAGTTCCTTCGCGTACTCTGTGTAAAATTGAACTGGTATCCCATCAGGTCCAGAGGTCTTTCCTCTTTTGAGCGATTTTAATTGTTTCTCTATCCCTCTGTCGTCTATTTCGATATCTACCATTTTGTCATCTGTGCGACAATCTAGAGAAGGAACTACAGTGCAATCTTCCTCTGTGAAACAACTTTGGAAAAAGACATTTAGTATTTCGGCCTTTAGTCTGTCATCCTCTGTTTCAGTACCATTTTGGTCACAGAGTGTCTGGACATTTTGTTTAGACCCACCTACCGCTTTGACATAAGACCAAAATTTCTTAGGATTTTCTGCCAAGTCAGTACATAGAACTTTACTTTCGAATTCATTGAACGCCTCTCGCATAGCCCTCCTCACACTACATTTCGCTTCGCGTAATTTTTGTTTGTCTGCAAGGCTTTGGCTATGTTTATGTTTGTTGTGAAGTTCCCTTTGCTTCCGCAGCAGTTTAATAACAGAAATCAGAGATCGCACAAAAATATTTATCTGGTCATTTATCGCACTTGGAATTCGGGAGTGTAACGGTAGAGAGATTTTCTAAAAATGGTTTGATGCACTTTCTGTCATACAATGAAGTGTGTCAAAACTCTTAAGGTCTCTGTGGGTATTTGTTGACGGTTGTCTACTGACTTTTGTCTCGGGATCTACGGAAGTCGTTTATTTAGTGATTTTTTGATATTTCGCCTGCTCGAGTGGCTGAGATCGTCAAAGATTCAGACTGCATTGCTGGGGGCCGAAGATCCCGAGACCAAAGCCAGTAACAACTTTAGCGTGCCTTGCGAAATCATGGCAATGTAGATGTAGAACGTTTAGAAGTACTCACGAATGGAAGACTCCGAAACCGAACATTCAGTCAGAGAAATTTTCTACTGCTCACTCCGTAGCTTCTGTTCTTATAGTGAATTAAATGCCTCAGAATCATAGCTCTCAAAACCCAGCCAATCATCTGGCTTTGAAACTGCAACAGAAGTTAATGTCATTGGAAATTATAAAACATTAATTGGCTAATAGCTGCTGTACACTTTGATATATATTTGCTTTCCAATTCGTTAATTTACAGATTTTATCGAATTACATGTAGTTAAATATTTAAATTGATGTAGGTAATATCATATCATGTAGCATACCCGACAAACAACACACTGTGAATAAGACTCACCCAGGACTCGCAGGCTAACGCGCTAACAGATACGTAGGTAGAATGTTGCCTTTTATGGTGCATTACAGTCAGTGGTAATCGCAACTAAAAACTTACGTACTGCCATGTCTCTGAATCAACGTTCTACGGAGGTTTACTATAAGGATTTAATTTAGGTTGTCACTGCAATGTCAGTCACTTCTTAGTTTTTCTTATCACGGTTTTGTCTACGTCGCCTAATAACTGAAGTACAAATTCAAGTTCGTTTGCATTATCACCATATAAATTGTGCACTTTCAAATGTGCATTATGGGTAGGTGGAATGTCAACGAATTTTTTTGGTAGAACGTCATTTTTCATTAATGAGTTTATATTTCCTCAGTGTTGACTCCGTAAAACATCATAGAAGTTATTTACCTTTTAAAGCGTAAGCACCGTTCTGGCTCCATGTGAATCACGACCATGCCCCTGAAAAGAGTTTTAAAATTTTTTCCAACAACAAGATAAAGCTTGCGCAATGCAAAGGGGACAGCGATACGCCAACCATCCAATAAACAATACACACTGCGCCAGCCCAAAATTGCACCGTACGCCCTATCGTAACTTTCAGGTATAACTTCACGTAGCCATGGCATTGCTTTCACGGAAACCATTATGTAGTGCGCTAGGACATGAATGTAGTCTGGCCACATAGGCGATAATATCAGAAAAAACTGGTCTTTGTTTCTTACGAGGCTCATACTTTTCTTCCCCATTTCTCCTATCTCACCGATTCCATTGCTTTATTACAGTAGAATCTCTCAACATCCCTGTAATAAACAACACCACAGTTCTACTCCAAGACTTGTTTACGAACATAAAGGTATAGAAAGTGAGTAGCCTGGTTTGCATACACAAAACGAATAGTAAAACTTCGATGTAATGGCTTTGGACTGTTACTTTTAAAAATATCTTCTGACTCTAACAGATATTCAGCGGGCGTTGCTAAACTGTTACGAGTAGAAATACATCTTCCACAGCTAGCTAATGTACTGTTTATTGACAGCAAAGCCATTCCATATTTTCATTCATTGAGAATTTGTAAATATAGTCCTGTCGATTCAGATGCATACTCCATGTATCTTCGGGACATCTATTTGGTTGTATTCGTTTGAATTGAGATATCTACAGCGCGGCTACAGTATCCTATGCTCACTTCTTAGTTTCAAGAATGTAATAATGAAGTCAAAGAAACTGATCATTTGTGTGGCTAAATGAACATCTTCCAGAAGACGGAGAACTCATTTTACAGGATATCAAAGAACAAGATGTCTGCAAAAAATGTCGGTACAATGCCGAATTAACGATTGTCGTTTTCAACAAACGACGAAATTAGATAAAAATGATTGTAATTTCTCTGTACATTAATCTACGGAATTTTTACAGAAAGACAAAATGAGCAAAAACTGCTGATGTTACAATTACGTTAAGAGTGTAATTAAACGTGTCACTGAGTATTATTAAGGTAATCGATCGACAGCTCTCAGCTACTTGGTTATATCTACTTATAGAACACGTGCCCAATAGACGACAAGAGATATAGGATGTACTAGGGGAGTTCATGCAAGTAATGGAACACATTTTTTCTGAAATCAGGTTGGTTTTATTCAAGATTCCAATACACCATATTGTTCCTCACTCCTTTGGCTACAAATCCCTATTTTTCAACATCTTCTCCTTTCGATGAGACGGTCTTACGCCATCGTACTGACGGTATGTATGTCCGCATGGTACCACTCTACTGATTGATGTCAGAGCTAACGTCTAGTTGCATCAGTAACCTTGTAACTATCCACGTTGTATTTCCCGCGGAGTGATCCTTTTAGTGGGCCATACAGGTGAAAGTCGGAAGTTGCGAGATCTGGGATGTAGGAGGAATAGCCCAATGAGCTTTGGAAGCTCCTCTCGGGTGCAGACTTGTGTCCCACCGGATGTTCGAGTCCTCCCTCGGGAATGTGTGTGTGTGATGTCTTTAGCATAGGTTTAAGTAGTGTGTAAGTCTAGGGACCGATGACCTCAGCAGTTTGGTCCCATAGGAATTCACACACATTTGAACATATGCAGACTTGTGCGAAGCCTTGCGTTGTCATGAGACGGAGAAGTTCGTTTGCATTTTCGTGGCGACGAATGCGCCGAAGTCGTTTCGTCAGTCTCCTAATGGTAGCACAAGACTTTTTAGAGTTGAGTATTGCACCGTGAGAGAGGACATCAAGCAAAATAATCTCTTCAGAGTCCCAGAATACCGTCGCCATGGCTTTATCGGCTGCGGATGAGGCTTTCAAATTTTTCTTCGGATTAAAGTTCGGTTGGCGGTACTCCATGGACTGCCATTTTGTTTCCAGTTGGAAGTTATGAACTCGTTTTCCATTGCCTGTGACGATGTTAGATAAAAAATTTTGATGATCACCCTTGTAACACGCAAGAAATTCCGTACAGATGGTTCTTCGCTGCTCTTTATGGTTTTCTGTTAGGCGGTGAGGAACCCAGCGGCACATACCTATGAGTACTCCAACTGGTGGTCTAGTGTGTCAGCACTACTGATAGAGTCGGCCAGCTGAGCAGTGAGATGTCTATCACCTCGAATGGGAGTGTCCTTACTTCCCAGCACTGCAGGAGTCACAGCTGTCTGCGGCCATCCGGCAAGCGGTAAATCGGACAGGTTCTCGCCATCTTGTTCCGATGGTGACATGAGCCTCGTCCAACGACTCACCGTGCTTTTGCTCAATGCTATTTCTCCCATGACGTTCTGCAAGCGTGTATATATCTGTGGTGCTCTGGTTTTCCGCCGAAAGCAACTCAATGGCAATTTACAGAATCAATTTTGAAGGTTACGTATAGCGCCGCCACCTATACGAACTTCAGGAGGCTACAGGAGCTGAAGCGAGAATATTCCATAATGTCTAACAACAAAGGCAACGTTTTTTCGTGTAAAATTGGCTCATAAAAGACATAGTCCGTTACTTATTGAACGTCCCTCGTATTTTACGCAGGTGGCGCCCCAGAGCTCATAAATATTTGCTAGATACGTACGAATCACCAAGAGCTGGTGATGAAATAAACCTTCATTAACAGTTTCGATTAACCGATCGATCATCATTATCGCCATAATGGTCACCATCATCACCACCAGGCACCATCATCGTCATCTTAACCTCCATCAGGCATCATAAAATTATTTACATCACCTTGTGGGGTCCCGTTCTTACTGGGACTTATAAGAAACCTCCTGTGCAACTGAAACTTCCATCAAAAGTAAGATGCGTTATTACAGTCGACAGTAAAATGGATTACTATAGTTAAATAGCCATGGTACACTATCCGTATAAACGTTCAGTCCACCTGTTTGCAATGCACTCTGTACATTTTTGCACGGCACGCTGTTCTCTGCACCAATGCCGTTTCTTATGCGGACAGTTTAAAATGCGCAGAATGTACTGCATACACTTTCTGTGTAGACACTGTACTAGGACTCTTTACCTATATTTTTACTGTTGACTGAGTTGATGCATTTTACAACTGACCGCATTTCTGTGACGCAACATTTCGTTTTATTTACTGATGTTATCTTTGATTTCACAGAAAGAACTCTGAGTGTGTCTCGGCGGCTAGGTGGTAAAGTGCTAGACTGCAATGATCACAGGTTCGATCTCCGGTCAGTCCTAGGAATTTTATTCTCTTTCTATCTACCATAAACTACAGTACACATGTAATAGTTTCACATTTGTACATTTTTCCATTTCATTCAGAAGTACACTATACGTCTGATGTTCAGATGAACTTCTTAACACCCACAACAATAATCTTTCGCCCAAAGCAAATAAATCACAAATCAAAGTCACTGCCGACTCATTTTCCGCAAAATTTTCTTTCCATTTATAACCATCGTCGCATATATCCTTTATGTCACTAACACTATTTACTTTCTTGTACTTAACCAATTTTAACTGCATGTTGTTTCTTTCTGGACAGTCCAGAATAGATAAAGTAAAAGGTAAAAGAAATTCTATTTTTAAGACAGAGAGAGTGAATATTTCGTGATAAATCACATATCATACTGCAGTCCGAAACTGTAAAGCTCAAGCGATTTTGAAACCTCATGGTAGTTCTTTCTCCCACTCCCACATGCATTATATTCGCTTCCATCAAGAGACCACATATTCCAGCAAATTATGGACATTTAGATGGGTAGATCACATAACTAATGAGGAGGTATTGAATAGAATTAGGGAGAAGAGGAGTTTGTGGCACAACTTGAATAGAAAAAGGGAACGGTTGGTAGGACATGTTCTGAGGCATCAAGGGATCACCAATTTAGTACTGGACGGCAGCGTGGAGGGTAAAAATCGTAGAGGGAGACCAAGAGATGAATACACTAAGCAGATTCAGAAGGATGTAGGCCGCAGTTGGTACTGGGAGATGAGGAGGCTTGCACAGGATAGAGTAGCATGGAGAGCTGCATCAAACCAGTCTCAGGACTGAAGACCACAACAACAACAACATGGACATTTAGCTTTTGTTCTTCTTAGTAACCTGTATATGCTATGTATTTTGATGCTGCTTGGTCGTATTTTGGGAAGGAGTTCAGTATTAGGGAGAAATATCCAAGAGCAACATAGCAGACTTTAATTTTTGAGTCGCTAGGTATGCAGAGAACTACGGTAATCTGCTGCTAGAAGGAGAGCACATTTTCTCGCATAGTTTTTGTAGAATCTTACAATTATCTCATCTGTTCCTGATGCCTTTTCACTACTAAACGACTGTAGTTACTTTTCTATTCCGCGATCACCTATTTCAGTATCAGCATTTCGACGTTCGTGAAATCCCTTGTAAAGCCCTTGTGTACATTCCTTCCACCTTTCAGCTTTCGCTTCATTCTTAGTACCGCCACGTGATTTGAACGCATGATATTCATACATTTGCTAACGGCTATTGTAATACATTTTATTTTTGTACTTCGTTATTACACAACCCATAATAGCAATATAGCCTCATGCAGTTGATAGTAAATTTATTGCTAGCAGTAACTTCCTACCTCTCATAACGTCTCATAGGTTCTTACAACGTCTAACTTACTGTTTCAGATTACCCATTTCTGTGCAGTTACTTCCATTTTCAACATTGTAGTTCAACTAATGAACAGATTAGACCATATGACTCATGAATAACATTAAACACTAAAATAAAACTTTTATTCCACCGTAATTAACGTAAACTAATTTCATTCCTAGTAGACGACATAATTTACACCTTATACTTCGTTACTTTTAATAAATGCGCATCCCATGTAATAAGAAGTAACAGCTGTAATTTTCACTGTCCGGTGTATAGTCTGATCCCTGTTTATCCTAAAGATGAGTATTTAAGAACTTCGTCAAATTTATTTAGTAATACTTGATCATTAAAATTTTGTTACCAACATTCACATGCTTTAAGGGTGACATGGAAAGTTTAAGAAATAAACGAAAGAATTTAACAAAATGAGGGACTAGCTTGTACAACAGTAATCCAAAGTAGGAGTACTGTAAGCATGTTGTTGCTAGGTTTCAGTTCCTCGACCCTGCTACTTAACTCTTGCAAAATTCGTGAACCTTTCACTTGACATACGACATAAAAACCATACGACTTCTGTTATGCATACTTCCATTTGAATTTACTGACATGTCTTTTCAAATAGTAAATATCAAACCTTTGAGAACAGTCTTTCCCCACCTGCCTTGTAAATTTACCAACGTTAATTTGATTACAGTAGAATCGATTCCCAGGAATTCTTATTTCAAGAGATCTCCGAGAAAGTCCCAGTAATTGACAGTTTCATTTAAAGATAGTTTGAATTATCAAGGGGGAAGCAACAAAAATTCAAAATAAGTGTTTAAAGTTAGGAAATACTACGACAAATTTACTAACATTCATTATCTGTACAAAGGGAAGCAGAAAGTAAGCACTACAGCTCAAATGAAAATAAAACAAATGTTTGCCTATTTTGTTTTCTTTCATAAGAGTTAGTGAGCTTATTTATCTTCAGCGTGCTTGTTGATGAGCATTTTCTATTATCATGAAAGTCGAAAGCACGTAATCATACTAGGAACATGTATGTGCAACGTATTCCGTATCGTCTTGTTTGTTTGCGATGGCAGATGGAACCGTCTCTTCCATCTTCTTCGTCTGTCCTATCTTGATGCCGAAACAGACAAATTTAATCATCGGTCACCCACTTTACGTTTCACATGATCATAAAAACGTCCGAAGTCGGCTAATGTGAAATCTTCTACGTTAGAAAGAAGGACCGAGGTAGCTGGGAATCCCGAGTCCATTTCTCAACCCTTTTTTTTCTGTCATCAGTCTACTGACTGGTTTGATGCGGCCCGCCACGAATTCCTTTCCTGTGCTAACCTCTTCATCTCAGAGCAGGACTTGCAACCTACGTCCTCAATTATTTGACTGACGTATTCCAATCTCTGTCTTCCTCTACAGTTTTTGCCCTCTACAGCTCCCTCTAGTACCATGGAAGTCATTCCCTCATGTCTTAGCTGATGTCCTATCATCCTGTCCCTTCTCCTTATCAGTGTTTTCCACATATTCCTTTCCTCTCCGATTCTGCGTAGAACCTCCTCATTCCTTACCTTATCAACCCTATGTCGTTGTAAATGATCATGTAGCTCCAAAATGAATAAGTAGTTCTTGATACATTTCGAAATCATCGTCGAGATAGGTTGATTAGCCATGCTCATCAGTGTCAGGCATCCAAACAAGTAGAATGCGCTTCATTATCAGCATTGAAGCATTTTGTATTTCATAGTTTGAAAATTATAAATGAGTAGCTGAGTACCCAGAATTGCCCGAGTATGTATTGATTCCAATTACATTAGCGCGGCTCCTCCTTCCCTCAAATGTGGTTAAAATCGATCCAGGTGTTTAGGAGAAGAGATGTATCCATAGCACTGCCTGTGTATGCTGTGTATGCACACACACACACACACACACACACACACACACACACACACAAACGCGCGCGCCAAATAAGCATCAAACGAAAAAACTACCAAGAATGAAACTCGTCTAGCTTGAAGGGGGAAACCAGATGGCGCTATGGTTGGCCCGCTAGATGGCGCTGCCATAGGTCAAACGGGTATGAAATGGGTTTTTTTAAATAGGAGCCCCCATTTTTTATTACATATTCGTATAGTAAAGAAAAAATTGGTTCAACTAAAACATTCATATTTCTTTACATACTACACGAATATATAATAAAAAATGGGGGTTCCTTTTTAAAACAACGCAGTTGATATCCGTTTGACCTATGGAAACGCCATCTAGCGGGCCAACCATAGCACCATCTGGTTTTCCCCTTCAAGCTAGACGAGTTTTGTTCTTTGTAGTTTTTTTGTTTGATACTTATTTCGTGAGGTATTTGGCCTGGTCACTATCAATGGACCACCCTGTATGTACTGCTCAGTTTTAAGTAACGAACAGAACAAAAATGTTGCGTAGGTTACACTACCCTTGTGTATCCTCACTCAATCTCACGACGATTAACCGCTTCGTCTTTCTAGGGGAATCTAGTGAGACACTGATCGCATACGCAAACAAAGCGACCAAAATGAGGTAACACCCGACAGGTATATGTAACACACATAACGTACAGGGAACGCGACTGCGATCTTAACTGATCAACGCTCCTATGAAAACAACCATATCTTATGCTTGCTTAACAACAGTCAACCATAGTACGGCAAGAAAAAGGAATAAAAGTGAGTTAGTGTAAATACTTTCTTCCTTCTTTACCTCCTCTGCATTACTGCAGGTAACGTGTCACTGGGCACATTTTTACTGTGCATGCAGTACACGTGAGGTGCCTAGATGTTTCCTCTGCCCTGTGTGGAATACATAAGTTCCTGTACACTTCACTAACCTGCTGTCTTCATGATGATGATGTCCCCAGCGCAGAAAACAGCAAGCAGGTCGTGGATTCTTTTTCTTGAGGCAGAAATTAACTTCGCTAGGAACTGCTGCTACGAATAAACTATAACTCATTAGGGATGCCACTCGCGTTTTTATTGATATAGACACGAGAAACTATTCTTGATCACAACGTATTGATCTTTCCACAGTCATTATATCTGGCTAAAATGACATGAAATACATCCTGCCACAGACAACGTCTGTCTACTGGAACAGTCAGAACTGGAGAATAAAATTACATGAATCAAATACTACTATTGCAGGCAACATGTGTGTACCTAGCGACGGTCGGAACTGTAGTAAATAAAATTGCATGAAACAAATACTGCTCAAACAGACAACATGTCCGTCTACTGGAACGGTCAGAACTGGAGAGCCGGACAGCCCGAGAAACTTCGCGCGCGAAGCCAGCAAGGCGTGACCCGAACGCCACCAAAGTGCATCGGCAGTAATATCGTCAGTCTTTTGTTTTAGTAATAGTTTGATTTTAATAATTTTGAAATGACTGATCGATAGCTGGCTGATGAGAGATGTTTATTTAAAAAACTGAAGCAATTTGTATTACAGGTTTCATTAATAATAGCAACTACCGCCGAACACAGCAGCCAATCACAGAGCCGAAGCATCATGCAGGCGGTCTTTCTCACAGGAATGGTACCGAATCTAACATCTGTAACCGGTACCTCATCCCACATTGCGTCATCTCCATGCCTCTTGCATCTCCACTAATCTGGGAATAGCTTCCTGGAGCCTAATATGATGGCTGAATAAGCCAGAAATATAGCCTATGGTAGTTTAACAACTTTAGTTGTGTACTTGTGAGTGTTGTTCTCACTAATACACACTGTTTTATAGGTACTTTTTTTTAAGTAACTTGCGACGTCGGGAGCGTTCCCTTCATTGAGGCCAAGGAACAACAGCATTTGCTTTTCTTCTTTACACTCACGTAGGCAGTGGGTGGCTGACGTCCAATAGTCGCTTGGAAAATTTTGAAATTCATTTAAAATCTCCGTGGAAAGTAATTTTGGTCACGGAACACAAAGCTCATCACAATCGCAGGATTGGCACTGTGATTGCTGTGCGGTTCTTCGAGTGGTCTCATAGCGAGAGCGCCAATTTTGGCCGTTCCCAGGGCATGAGATATGAGCCGCCGCGGAAGCGGTTCGATAGGCCGCGGCGAAGCCGGACCGAGCGGGGCAGCCGTTCGCAGGCCGTGGGAACTCGCTGCCCTGCCCTGCACGGCCACCGCGGGTACAGTTTAGGCTGTCGGCAAACATGAACCCGGCCGCCCGCTCGCCCCTCGCCACGCCCCATCTAACCCTGCTTGGCGTGGCCAGCGCTCCGACCGCGACTGCCAGCAGTACGGCACAGCTGACAGCTCGTTCCTCTCCCTGGCCTCGCGTTGCCACGAGCCGGTTTTACGCATCATGCTGTTTACCCGCACACTCACAAGATACAAAAATTAAAATATCCCAGAAGTTTGCCTAGGACAAACTGACGAACAGCAGCAGACGATGTTGGTTTGAACCAAAACGGAAGAGCAGCACACAAACAGCATTTAACTTGCCTACCCAGAGGCAAAATTGTGGACGTAAAGGAACATGAATAAAAAAGTCCCGAGGATGAGAAACTAACAGTTCTTGTGCATCGTAACACCACTGTTACATTCCCTAAGAACTCTTCCCTCTCCACTTATGTAAATTCTTTTATTTTGTGCCGGCCGCGGTGGTCTAGCGGTTCTAGGCGCGCAGTCCGGAACCACGCGACTGCTACGGTCGCAGGTTCGAATCCTGCCTCGGGCATGGATGTGTGTGATGTCCTTAGGTTAGTTAGGTTTAAGTAGTTCTAAGTTCTAGGGGACTGATGACCACAGTAGTTAAGTCCCATAGTTCTCAGAGCCATTTGAACCATTTTTTTATTTTGTACTACTTCTCATTTTGCAACTTTAGTCCACATAACCAAGTATGTCACACTCTTCTTCTAATTACTTGCCTTTATCACCTATTTTCTCGGGATCGCCATGCTAATCTGGATTTGACAGTGTTAGAGATAGATGGCCCGACACCTTTCCTGTCGATACACGTATGTCATCTTATTTTGAATACTTACGGCCTTTCAAGAAGATTCATCCAATTGCAACAAACTTTGTTATGCGAACGAAGATAGAAACCTTGTATGAATTTTAACCTGAATTTATCGATTGTTGAAGGTATTTAAAATACACTTTTGCAAATACAAAGAACTTCATATGTTAATTATCATACACAACTCTTTAGATTGCTTTAAAACATCGTCAGTGGCTGGAAAGAAATTTGTATGCTATTTTAGTTTACTTTCCAGATCCAAAAGCTGTTCATTACAAAACATATTCATGTGTGTTTTTTTTTTTATCCACAGCATTTTCGTCTGATTACAGGAAACTTCGGGAACTGTTGTATGCTCGCGTATTTTCCAAGTATTCCTGCGTCTGGCACTAATGATTTTGGACCAATTTTACACTCGTTCGCAGCACCACAGAATATATGATGTGAAATAAGTCAAGTATAGTATCAGTAGCGTTTGTTTAGGTTTCCTTGACTAAACGTGTGTGTGTGTGTGTGTGTGTGTGTGTGTGTGTGTGTGTGTGTGTGTGTGTGTGTGTGTGTAGTGCTGCCAACTTAAAGCCGGCCGAATTGGCCGAGCAGTTCTAGGCGCTACAGTCTGGATCCGCGCGACTGCTACGGTCGCAGGTTCGAATCCTCCCTCGGGCATGGATGTGTGTGATGTCCTTAGGTTAGTTAGGTTTAAGTAGTTCTAAGTTCTAGGGGACTGATGACCTCAGCAGTTAAGTCCCATAGTGCTCAGAGCCATTTGAACCACTGCCAACTTAAAAATGGTTCAAATGGCTCTGAGCACTATGGGACTTAACATCTGAGTTTATCAGTTACCTAGAACTTAGAACTACTTAAACCTAACTAACCTAAGGACATCACACACATCCATGCCCGAGGCAGGATTCGAACCTGCGACCGTAGCGGTCGCGCGGTTCCAGACTGTAGCGCGTAGAACCGCTCGGTCACCTCGACCGGCTAACTTAATTGTAATATTAATTTTATGTACATAAACTAAACTTTTTAAACACTTTTAAAGTATTATAATGAACATTGCAGCAAATAAAATAAAAATAATAAATGATGCTAGCAATTTGAATCAAACCAAAGCATGAGAATTGCTAGCTGGTGCACTTCACCATTGAGCCACAGTACCGATACATCAACTGCTGCTGATGTACTGTCGTACTTGATGTGTAGATCTATAGAGAGTGTTCTGACTATTCTACGAACTTGAAAGAGAATCTATCTCCATCGGCTCTCATAGTTTGACCGAAATCCGTGACCCCGGCCCCGACACTCTCCCCTCGTTAGATATAAATTTGTGATAGGTCTACCTGACTGTTTAAGTCTCACTGCCTCCTCCAAAGATGTACTGGAAATGTGCTTCTTTAGCAGATCATCTAAAAATTCGTCATGCTTGCACAATACTTTCATTTCCTCAAAGAAAGACACCGAGCTGGTATTGTGACCAACGTAGCATCCGTAGTGCGGAAAGGAATGATATCACAACAGAGCACGCACTGTTGTAAGCAGACAGCTGTGTCCCTTCTCTGGGTCGATCGTAGTGCGGCTGACCATTTCTGCACATGATATTGGTTTCTAGTTATAGTGGAGAGTGTGTTACAAAACCTGTTTTCGACCATTTCACTGGCATACCAGCACCTACTTGAAGGAAATGCCACAATTTTTATGTGGGTTCCGGTTTGCATTCGATAAGAGATTGCAAATTTAACTGCTTCATTTACAGTGAGCTGTAGCGTATTATCAGCGCCTATAACATTGAAGAAGTGCTGCAAACTGAAACCTTTTTCTTACCTTTATTTATTCCATGAAACGTTCCACATTTTCTTACATCTTCAGCTGGTGTAATAGATTTATATCTTCAGAAACTGAACGTCTTTATCGCTGTGTTTTCAGTGCTGCAACTGCCATTTGTTCTGTACCTCGTAGTCCCCGTTTCCTCCTTTATGTGCAAAGCAGTGGCGGAGGAAGGAGCTACAGGTTGCAAAAGAAAGTCAGATGTAGCGTTCGAAATTCAATCGATGGAAACATGTTGTCAAGACTGTTTTTACTTACATTTCTTAATAGTTTCTTCCCATCCCTTTTGTTTCACTGTCCAGTGTCTCAAAAAATTAATTCTAGCTGCTACAAGGGGAAAAGCATCGATGAAACTACATAAAAATTATCTGCTTGCTTCTTTATGTTATTGAATTTTAGATACTGCATCGAAGCTGAAAGTTTAAACTGGCGCCAGTTTCAAGCTGTCGATGTAAGTGCTGTGGATAACAGTCTCGACGAAGCAGCTAGCTGGCTCGATCACGTGCTCTCTCGTTCACTATACACCAAATAGTGTGTGGCTAGTCGGAGTGCCCGATAACACGGCTACAAAGGCGTTCCGTGCTCTCGATTTTAAGAGTTACAGTTAACGTTGCACAGCGTGGTATTCTTCGAGAGTACGGCAGTGCATCCTCTACAACTCAAGGATTCGTCGATGACACCAACAAGTTAGAGACTCTGGTTCTCTGAGTAAAGGCAAGAACACGCACGCGCTCGTTCAACATGCAGAGTGGGCTCAACAGACTTTTGCAGGTCTGTTCGTCGTTCTGGTCTCCTTGGATAGTGTCCTAAATTTTTGTGAGGATTGCGTACCCCAGGGTTGTCACCCAGCTCTATAATGATGGGGTGTTTAGCCATTTCGGATTTAGAAAGAGCTGTTCTATCGATTAAGCAAATAACACAATCTTTAAATTATAAAATATCGCCAAATGGGCTCTTCTGTGACTTATCGAGGGCATTTCATTGGGTCGGCCATAATATTCTGCTAGAGTAGTGAAAAGACGGACGTCGTGTCATCTGCATGGGGAGAAATTAAAGTGGCAATCCCACTTGGTTCTGGCATTGGCGTACTATGGCTCTTACTTTATCTTAATGATCTGCAATTTTATTTTGTATCAGGAAGCCGAATTAGTCCTGTTTCCAGATGGTACAAGCATTCTTGTGAGGTCGAACAGAGGCGCATCAAGAGAACAAATAATAAATGATTGTTTTCATGATATTTACTGGTTTAGGCCAAATGGTCTCACTTCATACACTGAAAAAAGACGCTGTTCATTCGTTTTAACACTGTCAAAATATCCCATCTCCTATTAACCTAACATACCAATAAGAAACGATAAACAGAGTACAAAATTGTAAATTCATAGACGTTCATATTGATGAAAACTTACGGGGTTTTCCGGTCTCGATGTTCCAAACGCCGTTTTGGGCATACGTTGAGTCCTTATAGTGTTAGAATATGTGTTCGAAAGAATTTAGTCGGGAAATTATTCTTTATATCTGAAAATCACGTTTCAATGGAAGCGCGCAAGCGCCAACTCTAGCCGCTCCCGGCGCTTGGGCCGTTTGCGACTCCCATCGACAACTCTTTCCCTGTGAAGCTATTGTAACAATGTAAGTCGCAGAAACTGTCGATTTAGGTGTTGTACTTGCCCACGAGACGTCTCATTACACGCTTTCGACAAAAGTGAGATGCAAAAAACCGATTATGATGACACTTGATGACAGGAGATCAAGGAATGGCAGTCCGCAGTACGATAACCATTCTGAAAGATGGCGTAAATGGAAGCAAGCTGAGGTCGACGGGACACTGGATACTTTTATTCAAAATCCCCGACTGAGGAGTGAAGTTACTGGAGCTATTGCTGATGTGTACAGATGTATCACTTACGACTGTTTGTTGGAGAGATGCCTTGCAGCCAATACGCAGAACAACAGTGGAACGCTGAATTAATTATTTTGAACTTACGCTCCAAAACTCATGTTTTAGAGTGTAAAAGTCATCCAAATTGCAAACAATCGAGGGTGCAATTTAACGACTGATTTAAGGACGTCCCACATAACAGGACGAACGCGGGAGTCGTTATCTGCACCACGGCTTGCTCATTCTCCATGAAAATCTGCGAGAAACGACTCAAACGTTCGGTTCAGTACTCTTCCAGAGCAATGTCGACGCTAGAGGGACCTGAGCTATAGAAAATGTGATCTTTGTGAAGGAAAGTTTACTGCATCGTCCAGTAATAGCAGTTTCTGCGTAGGCCGGAGAATTTTACATTCATATATGCAACAGTCAAACTCAAAACTTTAATTCCTCGAGACAACAATTATTAAAGTGGCTCGCACGATTGAAAATACCTTCTAGGTAAAACTGGGTGCCGTTTTGGATTTAATGAAATAGGCGCTTGTAATCTTGGCATGAGCCTCAAAAAACAATAATATTTTCATAATGCAACAGAACAGGTCAATTTGCAGTACTGACGTTTTCAAGAGGCCGCCATTTTGAAATTCATACCAGGAAATTCGACTGTCGTGATTGACGCTATAGAGAATTTAGCCCTAATTCTGATAATACGCATATGTTTCATTTGGATTCCAGACCGACACTTCAGCCTCAGTCACGCGGACCCTTTAGTTGCGCAGTGCCCGCAGAGGTATTTTGGCCGTCGTTTTGTGCTGCATAGGCTCATACGTTTACCGGCCAAAACTTATTTGCTTAGTATTTCAGATATGTACTTTTGTTTGTTAGCAAATATTTGTATGATAAAGAAATTTTTCGGGAAAGAAATGTTGAACATGTCCATAAGGTAAATCTGTAAGTGGGAAAACCTCTTATAGTGTGAAAACTATGTAGCAGAAATAGAACAACTAGATTGAGCTAATTTTGCCACAAGAATAAACGTCAGTTTTGGAGATACAGAATTCAATAAGTTAAAATATATAGCACAGACTAGTGGACAATGAAGAAAGAACACCTTGACGCAAGTGACTGAGGCATGCTATACTTGCACGGGGCACTACGAGATGCGACGTGATGAAATGCGCAGCGCTGCGGAAAACCAGGAATCGCTTTATCAGTCGTCGAATGTTGGAAGCTTCGCAACAATTGTTCATCTCCAGAGCCACTATCAGTCTGTTTGTCGGAGCTATTTCTGTGTCTGCAACATTGATAGCACGATGCGACAGCGTGGACTTGAACCGTTTGTCCAACCGACGGAGGAGGCTGGGTGGCTGGTTGGTGTTACTACAGACTAGCGCTACACGTGGTGAGAGAGATCTCCATAGCGCATCGATGTTGTCGGCAGAGGTCAGCAGGAGGTGCACGTCCTCGTCAGCCTGGGTCCCGACAGCAGTGACTCACTGATGCACGTCAAGAGTCATCTTACGAAGTTCCGTATCGGACCACACCGCGACTTCACAAGAAATTGTGGCATCAATACTCCGGGGAATCAGCGAGGACCATTCGCAACCGTTCCCGAAAGGCAATTCTACGATCCTGAGTGCCGTTAGGGCGTCTGTGACTGACGCCGTGGGGCGATAGGGCTTATCGAAGGACGAACCGATAGTTGTTTTCATTCATGAGAGTCGCAGTCGCATATCCTTGACGCCAATAAAGGTCGTACGCGAATGTGCCGTCGTGCAGTTGAGCACCAACGTCTGGAGTGTACGACAGAGGTACACAGGTCCAACATCTGTTGGCATGGTGTGGGGAGCCATGTATTACAACGGCCATTCGCCTCTGCTGATCGTAGAGCGAACATTTAACATTTCACGATACACCCAACACATCACTCAACCGGTCGTGCTACAGTCTGAGTACCAACAAGGCAATGTACTTTTCCGACGCACAATGCACGTCCACGTATATCCCGTGCCATCCACCTTGCTCTCCAAGGTGTACATTAACTGTTCTGGCCAGCAGTATCCACACATCTGTCTCTGTTTGAGCGTTTCTGGGACTTGGTGAAACGTCTTCTTGCGCGGTTTGCAACAAGACCGGAAGGAAATCTGGCCCAGTTGAGGCACCAGGAGGAAACTGCACGCCAGGTCGTTTCGAAGGACTACATTCGTCACCTCTACGATAGCCTCTATGAAAGAAATGCTGCCTGCATTGCTGAGACGGGAGGTTATGCAGGGTACTAGCGCTGAAATTTCACATACTCTGTCGACTTTACACCGATGCAGATGTCTCTCTTGGTGTGATCGTTTATTGTATAGATTCTCGAAAGACAGTCAGTAGAATATCCCTGACCTGGATTGAGGAATTCACTGTGTCCATTTTTCATTGTGCAGTAGTGTATCTTTATTCACTGATGTCATATGGGATAATATCTGGAGGTAACTCTTCGCTTAGGCAAAAAGTATTCATTGCACAAAAAAACGTAATTAGAATTATAAGTGGTTATGAAAAGAGTTTACAGAGGAACATCTTGTAGATTTCTCTAAGCAGGTGCGAATAATAACCACTTGCTCACAGTGCACTTATTCGCTTACTAAATTCAGAGTTATTCACAAGCAAAACAATATAGGGAAAAATAATTTGCATTATTCGTTACTGAGAACAATGAGAAGACACCGACAACTGACGACAGCATGCATTGTGCCACAGCTGCACATTTTCGGGAATATTGTCCGATTTGACGGAAATGTCCGGGGTTTTCGATGTCCTTGCCGGGATCGCCAGTTTGAGTGATGAGTTTACCCTCCCCCAATGGTCCTATCGAAATTATTTGCAAAGCACGTTCCTAGCCCTACTGGTGACGTAAAAGTCGTAACGGATTGTAATGGACCTGAACGCAGCAAGAATAATAGTTGTTATTAATCGATGGGACATTAGGGGAAGATACGCAAGAAACAGGTTTAGAATCTAGTAGATGCAGTGGTGCGAAACAGTTCGCGTCCACGACATGCAAAAGGTTTCTTTAAAATCTGACCAATGGAAGAGACTGTATTTCCATTTCTGTGTTCGTAATATGTAACTGCAAATATTTTGTAGAAGACTCACTGAAATCGCTGTATAACGATTAAGACGCCATGTACCGTACCATGTGACTACTTTTAGCAAATAAAAAGAAATATGCGATGAACCAGAATCGAACCCTCGACCTACTGCTCGCTGACCTAAAACTCTCTTTACTGCAGGTAATTACTGTACACGTGAATACGGTGTTACCAGATTGCTGATCTTCAGCGCCCATTTAGTGCCAGAAATATGTGCAAGACGAAATTTTGTGACAGATATTTTTGTATTGCCAGTATCTGAGGAATTATGCTGCGAAATCAGAGTGCGCTAATTTTTCTTCACCCTATATGGAAATACCTTCATGAATCAGAGTGTAATCTGAGGTGATAGTATAGACTATAAATCATTCACACAGTAAAACAAACATCATGTAAACATACGCTCGTTCTGAATAGTTAGGCAGCAGTTTACAACTAGTGGGTTTCGCATCTAGAAGGTTAATACCAGGATGGGAGAGAACCACGATTTGCGCCCAATTTTGCTTTTAAACATTACAAGTAACATGAATGTGACCCATCGTAAATAATCGTGACCCATCGCTGCTGCAGAGAAAGGAGAAGTAACCACCTACAGACGGAAAGGCTTCATGAATGGGATTTTTATGCTAGCTAAAGAGCCACGCGTGTCCCACTCATCGCTGAGCGGAACGTTTGCAGTGTAAACGTCAACATCTCCATTGGACTGCAGATTAATGGAAGCCCGTTTCATGCACCGGCGAGTCCAATTTTATCTTGCAAAAAGACAGAAGACTTGTTTTGAATTCTTGAGAAGTCAGAATCCATTACGATCCTTCAAACATTTGCAAAAGTGATGAGTCGGAGAGAGGCGACGCCTTTGTGTGATGTTGTTTGCTCTGCTTTTACCACCGGTGTTTCTATGCAGAACGATGCTGCGCAGGTCTTGAAGGTCACTTGTAAGTGCAACTAGGATTTTAGAGGCAAAAATATGATGAAAATGGTGAGACATCTTAGGGAAAAATGTGCCAAGCAAAATGCTCAAATAAATTCCAAAAATTTGCTATGGGAAGTATTTATGTCGTTAAGTAACAAAGCTCCAGTAGTAATTCATTCAATAATCACAACAGCTGCTGAAACATATCATTGAACAGATTTACGTAGTCCTGTCTCATTCAGAAATATTTAAGTCTCCAGGGTCCGTGGCCGCTGTCACTGCTAATAACGTCTTGTAAATCGTTAGCCTTCGTCATATTCCTCTGTTCAGCTACTCAGGGAAGCCATGAAAACCTGAGGAACATCCAGGAAGAGCGATCGGAGCGCTCATCATTGAAGCAGATGACATGGCCCCTGATCAACATTTAACATTTCAACGCTTTCTATGAATAAAGCTGCAACTGCGATTACTCAGAAAATAGTTGTCAAGGAATGGAAGGTCCCACGTCAGCAGACAGGAGAGTTGGTTGTTTTGTATTTGAACGATAATCAGCATTATTTTCGATATTTATTCACATACGTAAATAAGACGGGGTTATTTTGCAGTTCCATTTACTTTTTTGGGCTTGATTTAGTCGCAGTTTTTATTAGAATTCTTTAATTCGAATTCCATTTATATTTTGGTTTATTATTCAGGACGATTTGACAGTAGATTATTTACCAAATTACGTTTCATACAACACTGTACGTCAAACGACATGTTGAAGCTGAAAACGTGTAAAAGGTCGTGAAGCTAAAAAAAAAAAATCGAAAGATGCAACAAAATAACGGATAACAATTTCATTTGATATGCCCTTTGCATGATAAATCATTTATACATATTCAGGTAGAAGAACTGAAGATGCAGAACCGGGGAAACTAGGTCTAATAAGACATCTTGTAAGTCCTACCGCAATAAAATATCTTTCTTCATCTTCACATGTAATGCAAGTCTTTCAGCAATCACGTTGATACATCACGTTCCACATACCACCCTTCCAAGTTCCATCTTCTTTTAATGCATTAACAAATGATTTGGTCTACGAAAGACTGTTGGTATGACTTCTGGATAATCGCGAATTTCTCTGATTTTAGCAACATGATAGTTTCGGGAGGTATGGTAGAAAAAAATAAAATGCCAGCCTGACACAAGTTTTATGTCGTCATTTCATTCTTATTCACCTTGGACGCAATCTCGACGTTTTACAGTTGATGCAATTTCCCGTGGTTTATGGCTAACTGTGTAATCAGTCATGGATGCATTAATCCACATATTGATGCGAAATACTTTATACTTGTTCACCTTGAGCGTTAGTCGCTGCACGAGGCCCTCTGTGATCTGCATGTCTTCCTGCCAGTTCTCCACCATTTGAGGCTTTTAACCTGTCTAAATACAACACCATCATCCACGACTAACTTCATGGAGCTTTGGCTCCTATCCTGCAAGGGTTATTTATAAACATCGTGCATAGTAACGGCTCCCAAGTTAACAATAGATTTATCTAATATATCATGATTCTCTCGGTCAAGAAGAATGTGCATATTATAGAATCCTAGAAAGCCTTCGGTCCTCTAACAAAGTTTGTCCTATACACCGGGTGTTGGTGTTTGCTTACAAGACGACAGCACAGAATCTTAGCAAATGCCTTCAACAAGCACAACAGCAATATCTGAGGCGAAATATGTTATTCTATGGATCTCACAGATGAAATGAGGGTACTGACGTTCACAACATGTCTATTTTTGGAATCTATAGGATGTCAAAAATGGGCACATTGAGTTCACCTCGCGCTTGAATATCCTCACTAGCAAACGTTTCAGTCGTTCGAACTGTCAGCTGTATCACTCTACAGGAGAAATTAACGTTCGTAGTGGATGAACAACAGCATTTCTTAATCTTCGTGATGCGCAGTCATTCAGCTGCATAGTCGTCCTTTATTGTAGAATCAGTTACCTTGCAGCTGATATTCTACATGAGTACAATAGTCTATATAAAATGAGTATGAGTTTTTTCTACTGTCACATAAGTAGTTGAAGATGTTGTTGGCAACTGGTGGTATATAATGCTTTATTCAAAGCCAATGACTTTATTAAATCAGCTTCGCTTGGCATTTAATATGAATCACTAGTAGCTATACACGAGTATACGTAAGTCCTCTGTGAATGAGAAATGGTACCTTTGTCACTCTGAATCATTGTTCTTCACATACAACAGGTGAATGACTTTGACATCAGGTCATCTTAGACAGCTCATAGTGTGTGAGATTCTCATTGCTTCATGGTATGCTCTACTTGTATTATGCATGGCTTAACGCTCTCTTCCCGAAAATTGAAGTACACTGTGGGGTGCAACTTTTGTTTCTATACAAAGCAATAATGTCAAAAACATAGTCGCGATCGTCGTTAAATAGAATGGTTTTATCTTTTGTCGTCATGTTTTATAGTAGCCATGACAAATTACACTTTTCAGCGCTTTTCTAACTGCATATTGAAAGAAACAATATTACATTTCTACATGTTTCACATGAATAACCTATATGAACTACGTCCTTCATGAACCATCCTCCAGCATTTAGAAAGTTTTGATGTCACTTACAGTTCAGGAGTTTTTGACATGGAATCAGAAGTAATCTTTCATATTTCCTAAGACGTTCCTTCAGAACATTATGTTCCCCGTTAGGGAAGGTAATATTATACTCTACATTGTGAATGGTATTCACATTGGAGAAAGAGTCAATTTTCATCAACAAATACCTAAGGCTAGTTCGTTTCGTAATACTCACCTTTTGGATTATGTACAAATATTTTCTATGTCTTTCGTTAGTAAAACCTATTCCTTAGATTTTATTTTGACAAATTTGCTGTGTTATAAAGCAACGTACGGACAAATGACTCATATATGATGTCAGTCATTTTGTAAGTATTTACCACGTTTCCTTAGCCTTATCTTTTTCATTATTTGCGTTTCTATACGTCTACATATTGATGGTCAATTGTAAGACAGAAAATGGCTGTAAAATAATGCTATATAGCTGAGCGACTGTGCAACATGAATATCAGAAAACCTTAGAAACAAGTTTCGCTCTACTTTGTGCCATGTGCACGCCTCATTCCCCGATGTGTGCCGTGTTGACAGGGACTTTGGTGCATAGTCCCAATAGAGCTTCATAAGCAACATTGCTGCTAGTGGTAATCACTACCTATACTGACGTCGGTTCTGCTACTCGAGATTGACACTCTCGTAGCGTAAACCTACAACATGTACTAGAATATCACTCCGAAACAATGGTTGCGTGTTTCATTTAATACCCATGATGACTGCTAGTTAACGTTTTATCACATTCAAGAAAGATGGTTATTTTTGCAAAATTTTTCGTTACTGTGGATGTTTACGATGCTCCATCTGTTTAGCTCTGATAGCGGTAAGTTCGTTAACACGCTGGGTTTGATTTGTTGATTGTGAGTGCTTAATGGGCAAGGAGGGTCCTAATTAAGGTGTGTATGGCGATAAAATCTGTCCACGTACTTCCCAGGTGGTGCCAGTTTTCTATAGTCATCTTTAGTCCCTGACAAATGATGCAGGGTATTATCGAAAGGCCGTCCGGAGTGGACGTGCGGTTCTAGGCGCTACAGTCTGGAACCGCGGGCCCGCAACGGTCGCTGGTTCGAACCCTGCCTCGGGCATGGATGCGTGTGATGTCCTTAGGTTAGTTAGGTTTAAGTAGTTCTAAGTTCTAGGGGCCTGATGACCTCAGAAGTTAAGTCCCATAGTGCTCAGAGCCATTTGAACCATCATCCAAAGCTTGGAATTTTATTCAAATTTGATGCGACATGTGAACCGAAAACTTTTTATTCAAGGACTCTTTTGCGAAAATCTTCGTAGCCTTATGAACTTATGTTGGTTACAGTTATTAGTTCAAGTTGCCACCGTAATTCTGCGCTGACGTCACTTATACAGCAAGAATAAATTCGTCCTCGGGGCTTTTTTGACAGTCGGTGTACAAACCTGTTTCACTCCATTCTCAATAGCTGCTTCCCTGTCATGTTCTTCGACTTTTATAACGGCCTTCTGGTTCCCTCACAAGTTGTAGATAATCTTTCGTTCACTATATTTCACCCCGCCACCTTCAGAATTTCAAAGCGTGTATTGTTTGACTGGGAAATTCTGGGGATTGTACAGCAAAAACAGCGTATGGTGTGTTCCTTCAGCATTATTCTTCATACTGAGGTCTTTATCGAGTCTTCATGATGGCTACATAAAGTTTGTTTCAGAAAGTTGGATTTGCAAAAGCACGGGAGTGACGTGTGTAATGAGCGACGGGTATCATGTGACCAATCCGTCACGGGCTCGGCAGGTGTTTGAGCGGCTCTGTGATTGCAACAGGCAGCTAGCTATCGCATATCACGTTCCATGGGCCCGATACGAGCTTTTAACTCTGCGATTAAAAGCTGTCCGTGCTACACTCCCAGCGAGTGGATTTAAATTTGATACAGCAATTTGCGAAACGCAGAGCACGCCGTAATTTTCGCACGTGAGCGTACTGTTTTTCCATCTACGTGTAAAATTATCTGTCAGTGTCTTCTAACACATTCGTTTCCCTTGGAAAGGCGATCATTTTATTCGGAGAAAGCAATTCGCTGTTCAAAGTGAGAGGTGTAACATAAAGGGGGAACGGCATATTTCCACTAACAAGTAAGCAAGCAGTATGTACTCCTTGCTGTTATTTGCCCACAACAATGCATCATCTTCATCTGTACCGGAGCTAACTACCAGTTTATTTTACATAGCACTGCCTACACACTGCGTAACACTCTCTCTCCCCCTTTCCATCACCACGCACGCACACACACACACACGCACGCACGCGCGCGCACACACGCACACACACACACAACTCACACTGTATAAGACATATCAATCTATGAAATGTGATATATCGGACGGTCTCAAACCGTGTAGTGCTAAGGTTTGCCGGTCGCTGTGGCCGAGCGGTTCTAGGCCCTTCAGTGCCAAATCGTGCGGCTGCTACGGTCGCCGGTTCCAATCCTGCCTCAGGCACGAATGTGTGTGATGCCCTTAGATTAGTTAGGTTTAAGTAATTCTAAGTCTAGGGGACTGATGACCTCAGAAGTTAAGTCCCATAGTGCTTAGCGCCATTGTTTTGCTAAAGTTTCCACGAGAAGCCTTTTCATAATTCGAAACTATAGTTCTTCTTACTGTGTTCATGAAACATATTAGAAAATTCTATCGGAACTCAGAAGATAAAGTGATGTGCCGGGCAACACTGATGAATAGGACACTCCTTTTAAACAACGTAAGAAGTGACATGTAACTAGTGAAGTTGTCATACATATATGGCAATTTCACTCGTTACCTTAATAGGTACGAGAACTTTTCATCTTCGATACTATGACACACGTCTCTTCTATTGGAAGCTCTTTGTCTTTCTTTTTCTTGGAGGGGGGGGGGGGGGGGGGGGAATAGTAGACCCAAAACTAGAAAAAAGTGTAGCAAACATGGGCTGTAACATGCATACCTTCAAAACTATGACCCCTTGCCCCTTGTTGAGTAGAAGAGATAGGTTGCACACTATCAGAGATCAACAGGTGCTCATAGCCCTTAAAGAATGCATTTTGGAACCCCTGTTTACTAGAAATTTTATTCTTGTGTTGGTCAGTACTCCCTCCTCACAAAATAATGAAAGAAAAGCAGTAGAAGAGACCCGCTCCTACTTCTTAAGGTATGCGTTTTAGAGCCCACTTTTACTACGGCTTTCTACTTATTTCTGTAAAAGGAACCTATACATAAAGCCTGTCGGTCTTTTTCCTGAGTCACCCTGTATAACAGAAGAAGCGCTTAGCTTTTTTCACCTCAAATTACTTTTCACCTGTTACATTTTTGTCCGAAAGAAGCGCTCGGCCAGTAGTGCGAACAGTTTGACCTTTGTAGACACTGTGCTTTCGCAGGGGACGCCGAAGACACCGGACAGTCGAAAACCTATGTTGTTTTAAATGGGGCGTAACGTACCTTGTAACTCTGCGGCGGGCCTCAACATCAGTCTCAATCTACGTCTCTGCAGTGCGCGTCCTATCTTGCTGGTCGTGACCCCACTGTATGGAAGAAATGCAGTCAGTTTGGCATTTTCCACTTAGCCACGAGGCATCCTTCATCGCTGACATCTTAAAACGTTTGTAACGTCTTCCTTGCTGTAACCGTTTCCCCTAAACACGCGTCTCAAACACAGGAATACAGACTATAATTGTTGGTCATCGTAATTAATCTCTGGTCTGTGTATAACGTATTTAGGACCACTTTATTTTTCACTGGAAGGTAAAACAATTTTTGTTCAAGTACCGATCAGTGTCAAATGATTTCATGTTCACTGAAGGACGAAGCCTTCTGTACTGCATTCTACCAAGACATCCAAGAACAGTATCTTACCATCCATCTCCATCTAGACAGTAAACCTGATGTTTGGATAGGGGCCTTTTATGTAATCGACAAACAGCGACAGTGCATTTTCAGTGTGAAGCTGTTTAAGGGATGTGTGATCAACACACCGTGGGAAGCAAGACAATGCCAGGGCGCAGCGGTTAGGGCTCCTTCTCCAAGGTTCTCCATGAATTAGTTCGCGACTGCCGGACACGTTGGGGATTCCAGCGGTGACATCTCATAACACTCGTCGGTGTACACGTGTACAGTGAGCTGGAGGGTCCGCTGTGGCTGAACATTTCATGAAGAGTGGGCACAAGATGCAACGGGCACAAGATGCAATTTGTATGAAGATGGTATCGGTTCTTTCGGACATGTGAGCAGGAGATCCCGGGTTCGAGTCCCGGTTGAGGCACACATTTTCAACTGTCCCCGTTGATGTATGTCAACGCCTGTCGACAGCTTAGGGTCTTGATTTAATTATCATTTCATAGATACAATTTGAGCTGGTTGGCATTACGATGAGAGAGTTAACTTATTTTTACCTCTCACAATTTGTAACACATTGTCAGATACTCATAAGGACATTTGATTTTCGCAAAGGAATGTTTGCTGCTTAAAAAAATTATTAGAATGTGCAGCATAAAATTTATTATCTTGAATATAAATCAAATAGATACCTTCGTTTGTTTTACATATGCTGTGTGACGTGCGCAGGTAAAAAATTTTACTTGAAATAATACATGAAGTAAATGAAACCGAACGTAGTGAAGAAAAACCAGTGAGGGCGTCATTATTAGCCGTCTCATTTCTTTTGGTGAAAATTTTTGAGTATGTAAAAAGTGAGTAGTGTTTCCATCACAACACTTTCGCACATGCTGCGTCACTGATGAAATCTTTGTGGTCAACACATCTCGAGTAAACGCTTAATGCACCCTAGCAATTCCCTCTCTGTTGTCCTCCACAGTGACAAACTAGTTGGAACCTCCGTGTAGACCACATGCCTTACACTAGTCCAAATCAAGAAGTCTAACGATGTCAGGTGAGACGATCGCGCTGGATGCCTCTGAAATGAACTGCCTCCCACCACACATCAGTTATGAAACAAGATGTATAATGCACCTCTTGCTATTGCTCTTGCTGTTTAGCAAGAGTAATAGAAGGCAGATTTCAGACTACCTAACAGATCAAAACGAAAATTTCTGTTCCGACACTGACAATGTTGAGTGTTTATGGAAAAAGTTCAAGGCAATCGTAAAATGCGTTTTAGACAGGTACGTGCCGAGTAAAACTGTGAGGGACGGGAAAAACCCACCGTGGTACAACAACAAAGTTAGGAAACTACTGCGAAAGCAAAGAGAGCTTCACTCCAAGTTTAAACGCAGCCAAAACCTCTCTGACAAACAGAAGCTAAACGATGTCAAAGTTAGCATAAGGAGTGCTATGCGTGAAGCGGTCAGTGAATTCGAAAGTAAAATTCTATGTATCGACTTGACAGAAAATCCTAGGAAGTTCTGGTCTTACGTTAAATCAGTAAGTGGCTCGAAACAGCATATCCAGACACTCCGGGATGATGACGGCATTGAAACAGAGGATGACACGCGTAAAGCTGAAATACTAAACACCTTTTTCCAAAGCTGTTTCACAGAGGAAGACCGCACTGCAGTTCCTTCTCTAAATCCTCGCACAAACGAAAAAATGGCTGACATCGAAATAAGTGTCCAAGGAATAGAAAAGCAACTGGAATCACTCAATCGAGGAAAGTCAAATGGACCTGACGGGATACCAATTCTTCTCACATTGACTTACGTTGAATACGTCGTTGACCATTGACCATTCGTGTAAATTTCTGCGGTTTGTCGTTTCCTGCTGGATTCTTACTGACGACTCCAAGTCTCGTAATACAAGGTGACTCTTTTCCAGAAAAGACATGTCCGCCTTGTGAATTTAAATTAAGGTGGTTATTTACAGTTGTCCGTTCAAGTAGTCACCATAGTTACTACCCTGACGTCGTTCATACGGCAGGAAAAAATCAGTCTCAGATCTCTTTGAGCGGACAGAGAAGGCGGGTTTTGATAACAAGTGGTATTGATCGTAATCACATCGCATTAGAATGACAAAAAGGGAAAATGTAATTCATGTAGTTTCACTGCTTTGGATCGCGTTTGTTTTCTGTAGGTTGCTTCTGGTAAAGCAGGACTGAGTAGGGTTCACCCTAGACATGGTAGTTACAATCATTTGTACTAATGCTGATGTAGTGGCTTCGTCGCGAACAGTCTCCACGTAAATAAGAAAAATGTGCGCCAACAGCAAACAGAGTTTTAAGTAATTTTGCGCAGCGAAGTCTTTGTCCCTATTTGTGGAGGAAGCTTAATGACGAAGACACCAGCGCACTCTGCGTAATGAGCGCTGACGGCATTGTCCACCACCTGCGACTACGTCTGTGAATGCGATATAAACTCTGGTTCTTTGCTAGTCGTCCGTGCTAGGCAAAGTGCCGCGCGTTACGCGCAGAAGCGACGGACGGCATCATTTTGTCGGAGATACTTTCCGTAGAAGATCAGCCACATATTTCGTAACTGTTTCTAATTCTTGTAATTATCATGCATTGTTTATTTTTCCTCCATACTAGGCGATAAGAGAAGAAATATAGCTCAGTGTATAATATGGCCCAAGCACACAAGCGAAGAAATATCGCACCGAAGGTAGCGTTGACAGATGACTAAGCACCAAACAGTAGTTCCTTTGGTCGCCGGTTTCTCACCAAATTCATTATTGCACCAACCTCGAGATTTCAGTTATTCGCTTACACTGAGGTGACAAAAGTCATGGGATATCGATATGCACGTACACAGAGGAGGCAATGCGTACACGAGGTATAAAAGGACAGTGCACTGACAGCAGACATTTCTACTCAAAATGATTCATGTGAAAAGGTTTTCGACATGATTATGGCCACATGAATTGAATTAACAGACTTTTGAACGCGGAATGGTAGCTGGTGCATGCATAGGACATCCCATTTCGGAAATCGTATTCCGCGATGCACAGTGTCAAGAGTGTGGCGAGAGTACTAAATTTTCGGTATTACCTCTCGGGGCAAGGCAGTGGCCGACGGCTTTCACTTAACAACCGAGTGCAGTGCGGTTTGCGTAGAGTTGTCGTTGCTAACAGTCAAGCAACACTGCGTGAAATAACAGTATAAATTAATGTGAGACTAATGACGAAAGTATCCCTTAGGTCAGTGCAGCGAAATCTGGAGTTATTGGGCTATGGCGACAGTAGACCTTCGTAAGTGCCTTTGCTAACTACACGACATTGCCTGCAACGTCTCTCCTGGGCTCATGGCCATATCGGTTGAATCCCAGGCGATTGGACAGCTGTGGCCTGGACGGATGAGTCCCGCTCTCAGTTTGGAAGAGCTGTTGGTAAGGTTCGAGTGTGGTGCAGGTTCCACGAGGCCATGGACTCAAGTTGTCACCAAGTCACTGTACAAGCTGCTAGGTGCTCCATAAAGGTGTGGGCCGTGTTTACTTGAAAAGAATTGGGCCTGGTCCAAATTGACCGATCATTGACTGGAAATGGTTATGATCGCCTGCTTGCCGACAATTTGCCGCCATTGATGGACTTCATGTTCCCAAACAACTACGCAATGTTTGTGGATGACAATGCGATATTTCACCAGGTCACAGTTATTCGCAATTGGTTTGAAGAATGTTCTGGACATTTTAAGGGACTGATTTGGCCATTCAGATCGCCCGATATGGATCTCATCGAACATTTCTGAGACATAATCGAGAGGTCAGTTCGTAAAGCCGGCAGCAGTGGCCGAGCGGTTCTAGGCGCTTCAGTCTGGAACCGCGCGACCGCTACGGTCGCAGGTTCTAATCCTGCCTCGGGCTTGGATGTGTGTGATGTCCTTATGTTAGTTAGTAGTTCTAGGGGACTGATGACCTCAGATGTTAAGACCCATAGTGCTCAGAGCAATTTGAACCACTCAGTTCGTACACAAAATCATGCAGATGCTACACTTTCGCAGTTATGGACGGTTATAGAAGCAGTATGCTTCAATATTTCTGTAGGGGTTTCGGTGGGTTGTTGAGTCCATGTCGCATCGAATTGTTGCACTACGCCGGGAAATAGGATGCCCGTCACTATATTAGGAGGTGTCGAATGACACTTGTCACTTCAGTGTCTAAGCGAAGCAAATAGACGGAGTCAATGAATTCTGTACTTAGAAGTAAAATCGTGCTTCAGGGACGAAGCAAGGACGCTATAAAAAGCAAACTACGACAGACAACGCAGGAACTCCTCGTTAAAACAAAACAACTAATATCAAATGTAGGCTTTAATTTGAGAGAGAAATTTTTGGGTATGTACTTCTGGGGCACGATATTGTTTAGAAGTGGATCGTGGACTGAGAAAAAAGGTGTATCTAGCCGTTTGCATTATGGTGTTAGCGGAGGACGGTGATGATTAAGTGGACTAACAGCATAATAAATTGGGAAGTTATGCGGAGAGTCCGCGAGGAAAGGAATGTGTGAATAACATCGACTAAAAGGAGTGGTAGGAAAACAGAACACTTGTTATGATTTCCGGGTATACGTTCCTTGATACTGTAGAGAGACGCAGACGGCAAAGCCTGTAGCACAAGAGGGACATAGGATAGGCCTGTATACGACAAATAATAGAGGACGTTATATGGTGTCACCGCCAGACACCACACTTGCTATGTGGTAGCCTTTAAATCGGCCGCGGTCCGTTAGTACACGTCGCACCCGCTTGTCGCCACTATCAGTGATTGCAGACCGAGGACCGCCACACGGCAGGTCTAGTCTAGAGAGACTCCCTAGCACTTGCCCAGTTGTACAGCCAACTTTGCTAGCAATGGTTCACTGTCTACATACGCTCTCATTTGCAGAGACGACAGTTTAGTATAGCCTTCAGCTACGTCATTTGCTACAACCTAGCAAGGCGCCATATTCAGTTACTATAATTACTTCAAGAATATATTCTGAACAGATAATATTGTAAATCATGTACCGTCATGAGCGGCGTTCATCATTAATGGATTAAAGTTAAGTATCAAACGAATTATGTCCGCTTTCTGAATTCTCTTTCCTTGTGATGTTCCAGACCTCACGTCAGTATAGTTCTTCCCTGTTCACGCCAGCCTGTGTGAGCTAAAACGCGTGCATTTCGGCCTCCACTCGTAACACGGTGTTGGCTCTTCTGCTAACACAAAACGTTGATTGTAAGTGCTACTCTCAGATGAAAAGGTCCGCATGTGAGAGGAAGTAATGAAGGCCCCATCAAACCAGTCAAGAGACTGAAGAACCGTCTCTCCCTTCCGCCTCCCCTCCACATTTCCCTCCACACTTACACACACAAAAAGTTACATTCCGAAGAAATGAACCTTGTGGCATGTGATTAATTCTTCACTGCCGACCTGGGAAATGTCATAGCGAGCTGGTTTGCCATTGGCTTCCTGCAACCTTTTATTGTTGTGGTGTTCAGTCCGAAGACGCGAAGAGTGGTTTGCTCCAGCTCCGTGCTGCTCTATCTTGCGAAAGCCTCTTTATCGCCGAATAACTACTGCAACCTACATATTTTCTAATCTACGCACTGTATTCTTCTCTTGGCTTCCCCCTACTGATATTAACTGAGCCATTCGTTTAGAAAAATAAGCCGCAGACTTCTTTCCTCCCAATTCTATTCAGTACCTTCTCATTACTTACGTTATCTATCCACCTGACCTTCAGCATTCTTCTGTAACACCAAATTACAGAAGTTTTTATCATCTATTTGTCTAAACTGTTTATAATCCGCTTTTCACTTCCATACATGACTACACTCCAGACAAATACCCTCAGAAATGGCTTCCTAACACACAAATCTATATTCTATGTTAATTAAATTTCTCAACTTCAAAAACGTTTTCCTTGCCCTTTGCAGTCTCCGACAAAATTTCAAAGCCATAGGCAAACCTTGAATTTTGATTCCTTCTCTTAATTTCTCCTTGGTTTCCTTCACAGCTTCAAGTACAGACTTAATAACATTGGGGATAGGGTACAAATCTGTCTCACTTCCTTCTCAACCAATGCTTTCTTTTCATACCACTCGACTCTCATAACTTCCATCTGCTTTCTGTACAAACTGAAAATGACCTTTTACTTCCTGTATTTTGCCCCTGACTCATTCAGAATTTCAAAGGGTGTATTATAGTCAACATTGTCCAAGGCTTTCTACAATTCTACAAATTCTATAAAAGCTATGAACTTAGGTTTGCCTTTCCTTGAGCTATCTTCTCAGGTAAGCCGTAGATCGTATTGCATCCTATATTTCTCCGGAATCCAAACTGATATTCCACAAATAATCCGTGTTAGTATTTTGCAAAGGTAAGTTATTAAACATGTCAGCACTTGCTTTATTTAGAAATGGAATCATATCATTCTGCTTGTAGTTGAGGACATTTTGCCTGCATCATATATCTTGCGCATCTGGTATAACAGTTTTGTCATGGCTAATGTAAAATTATGGAGGTTCGAGCTCACATGGAAGCTTATCAACTATTGTTTTTGCCGTGGTCCGTTTCTGATTGGAACAGGAAAAAGACTGTGTTACGAAGTACGTTCAGCCGCACACCATAATGTGGGTTGTAGAGCATAGATGTAGAAACCAATCAATACTGCTATCATGAAGCTGACGATAATGAAATATCAGCTTCGGTTGACTGATCACGTAGTTCGTATGCCAGAACTCAGACGCCAGACGTATTTCTCCTCACAAATCAAGCACACTCAACGTACGGAATGACAACTTATGTATGAAAAATTAGAAATTCTGGAAGAAAAATTTTAGTGTTGATTCGATTTGTTCGTCAAGGATTTTTAAGGTGTATAGAAGAGCATATTTCTACCATCAGCTGTATCTATTTCAATTTGTCCTTGACCGGTTTCTGTTACTCCAATCATCATCAACTGGAGGAAAAATTGTAACATCTTTTGGATCAAAAACATATATTTCTCGAGAAGAGCATTCCTATACCAAATGTAACTATGATAAAATGTGGAAAGTAATTATATTTTGACAAGATCGTAAAGAACACAGGTTGATGGAATATAGGCCTACACTAAAATTTCTTCTAATGCGACAGACATAAATTTGAAAGTTGAAAAAAAAAACCGAGAGAGGTTAAGAGTAAATTTGAATCTATGCATTAGGTGGCAAAAAATGCTTTCCAATAAATATCGTAACACCTGTAGTTAATTATCTACACAATTTTTAAATTTTTAGAGGTAATTTCAGCTTTTGAATGTAAATCTGTATTTGTTCAAGCAGAAATATGTAGAGCAGAAACGATGTAATTGTTCAAAACACGATTTAGAACGACGTTTTATACCCATCACCCACTTTAAACATGCATTTCCGGCAACTTACCGACTGTAGACTGAAGCCCCCATCAAAAACACTGTATGTGCCTGGTATCCACTTGAGATGATACTCAAGTTTTCTTTGAATCTTTCAGTAACTGTATACTTTTAGTCGAGGTTGTTAAAAGAAACTAATTATTAATTATTTTGTTTGTCCACTGGACCTGACGGGATACCAATTTGATTCTACACAGAGTACGCGAAAGAACTTGCCCCCCTTCTAACAGCCGTGTACCGCAAGTCTCTAGAGGAACGGAGGGTTCCAAATGATTGGAAAAGAGCACAGGTAGTCCAAGTCTACAAGAAGGGTCGTCGTGCAGTTGTGCAAAACTATAGACCATTATCTCTGACGTCGATCTCTTGTAGAATTTTAGAACATGTTTTTTGCTCGAGTATCATGTCGTTTCTGGAAACCCAGAATCTACTATGTAGGAATCAACATGGATTCTGGAAACAGCGATCGTGTGAGACCCAACTCGCTTTATTTGTTCATGAGACCCAGAAAATATTAGATACAGGCTCCCAGGTAGATGCTATTTTTCTTGACTTCCGGAAGGCGTTCGATACAGTTCCGCACTGTCGCCTGATAAACAAAGTAAGACCCTACGGAATATCAGACCAGCTGTGTGGCTGGATTGAAGAGTTTTTAGCAAGCAGAACACAGCATGTTGTTATCAATGGAGAGACGTCTACAGACGTTAAAGTAACCTCTGGCGTGCCACAGGGGAGTGTTATGGGACCATTGCTTTTCACAATATATATAAATGACCTAGTAGATAGTGTCGGAAGTTCCATGCGGCATTTCGCGGATGATGCTGTAGTATACAGAGAAGTTGAAGCATTAGAAAATTGTAGCGAAATGCAGGAAGATCTGCAGCGGATAGGCACTTGGTGCTGGGAGTGGCAACTGTCCCTTAACATAGACAAATGTAATGTATTACGAATACAAACACTGGTAGCAGTTACTTCTGTAAAATATCTGGGAGTATGCGTGCGGAACGATTTGAAGTGGAATGATCATATAAAATTAATTGTTGGTAAGGCGGGTACCAGGTTGAGATTCATTGGGAGAGTGCTTAGAAAATGTAGTCCATCAACAAAGGAGGTGGCTTACAAAACTCTCGTTCGACCTATACTTGAGTATTGCTCATCAGTGTGGGATCCGTACCAGATCTGTTTGACGGAGGAGATAGAGAAGATCCAAAGAAGAGCGGCGCGTTTCGTCACAGGGTTGTTTGGTAACCGTGATAGCGTTACGGAGATGTTTAATAAACTCAAGTGGCAGACTCTGCAAGAGAGGCGCTCTGCGTCGCGGTGTAGCTTGTTCGCCAGGTTTCGAGAAGGTGCGTTTCTGGATGAGGTATCGAATATATTGCTTCCCCCTACTTATACCTCCCGAGGAGATCACGAATGTAAAATTAGAGAGATTAGAGCGCGCACGGAGGCTTTCAGACAGTCGTTCTTCCCGCGAACCATGCGCGACTGGAACAGCAAAGGGAGGTAATGACAGTGGCACGTAAAATGTCCTCCGCCACACACCTTTGGGTGGCTTGCGGAGTATAAATGTAGATGTAGTAGATGTAGATAACAGCTTCCCATATCAACTCAAAGGAACTAACTATGTTACTACAAGACAAACTGTTTATATCAGTTACAAACACTCAGTCACCATAAGCATTTAATCTACCGTTTCTGAACACCGTTAAGTCCTTTGTACAAATTTCGTCTGAATGTATCTCCACCATTTGTCAGCTTTCAGTACCTATAACGATTTGATCTTCAGTACTTTCAGTTAGCGCTAGGAACTCTGGCTGTTTCCCAACACTGTTTTGACAGTTTACGACTACAACACTTGTCGTACCCACATATACTCTCGTCATGTTTGATCTCAACCTTTCGAGTTTAATACCATTTTCTGTATTTTCCCACGACCATCTAATATAAAAACCAACCTATCCCACCACACAGCAACCGATACCTTTCTAGCGGCCTGATACACTCCTGGAAATTTAAATAAGAACACCGTGAATTCATTGTCCCAGGAAGGGGAAACTTTATTGACACATTCCTGGGGTCAGATACATCACATGATCACACTGACAGAACCACAGGCACATAGACACAGGCAACAGAGCATGCACAATGTCGGCACTAGTACAGTGTATATCCACCTTTCGCAGCAATGCAGGCTGCTATTCTCCCATGGAGACGATCGTAGAGATGCTGGATGTAGTCCTGTGGAACGGCTTGCCATGCCATTTCCACCTGGCGCCTCAGTTGGACCAGCGTTCGTGCTGGACGTGCAGACCGCGTGAGACGACGCTTCATCCAGTCCCAAACGTGCTCAATGGGGGACAGATCCGGAGATCTTGCTGGCCGGGGTAGTTGACTTACACCTTCTAGAGCACGTTGGGTGGCACGGGATACATGCGGACGTGCATTGTCCTGTTGGAACAGCAAGTTCCCTTGCCGGTCTAGGAATGGTAGAACGATGGGTTCGATGACGGTTTGGATGTACCGTGCACTATTCAGTGTCCCCTCGACGATCACCAGTAGTGTACGGCCAGTGTAGGAGATCGCTCCCCACACCATGATGCCGGTTGTTGGCCCTGTGTGCCTCGGTCGTATGCAGTCCTGATTGTGGCGCTCACCTGCACGGCGGCAAACACGCATACGACCATCATTGGCACCAAGGCAGAAGCGACTCTCATCGCTGAAGACGACACGTCTCCATTCATCCCTCCATTCACGCCTGTCGCGACACCACTGGAGGCGGGCTGCACGATGTTGGGACGTGAGCGGAAGACGGCCTAACGGTGTGCGGGACCGTAGCCCAGCTTCATGGAGACGATTGCGAATGGTCCTCGCCGATACCCCAGGAGCAACAGTGTCCCTAATTTGCTGGGAAGTGGCGGTGCGGTCCCCTACGGCACTGCGTAGGATCCTACGGTCTTGGCGTGCATCCGTGCGTCGCTGCGGTCCGGTCCCAGGTCGACGGGCACGTGCACCTTCCGCCGACCACTGGCGACAACATCGATGTACTGTGGAGACCTCACGCCCCACGTGTTGAGCAATTCGGCGGTACGTCCACCCGGCCTCCCGCATGCCCACTATACGCCCTCGCTCAAAGTTCGTCAACTGCACATACGGTTCACGTCCACGCTGTCGCGGCATGCTACCAGTGTTAAAGACTGCGATGGAGCTCCGTATGCCACGGCAAACTGGCTGACACTGACGGCGGCGATGCACAAATGCTGCGCAGCTAGCGCCATTCGACGGCCAACACCGCGGTTCCTGGTGTGTCCGCTGTGCCGTGCGTGTGATCATTGCTTGTACAGCCCTCTCGCAGTCACCGGAGCAAGTATGGTGAGTCTGACACACCGGTGTCAATGTGTTCTTTTTTCCATTTCCAGGAGTGTATTTGCAATAGCCCTCCGACCTACTGTGCGGTACCCAGTACCCCACTACCCTACGGCGCCAGTCAAGGAGTCTGCAACCCATACGACCACAGAACCCTCTCAGTTTCTGATTTAGATCCTCCACTTCTGTACCAGAAGTTCGCAGCGATGGCTTTGACGACCACCGAGCCTGCACCAACTGTACAGCGTTCTGTGTCCTCATCAGCGCCAATGCTGCACCCAGTTGTGCCATTGGATGGACGTCCTTTCACCACATTCTCGACAGAAGTTCCTGGTGGTTGGAATGTCGGGATGCGGGTTGGTTGGCGCCATCTGCTCACCCAACCACGTCAGCAGCATCACGGCAACCTCTCTCTCACCCACGCTCTGCGATGACGGTGTGCATTTTTGGCGTGGAGGGTGGAGACTGAGGAATGCGATATCGTCGGCTTCTTCGTCGACGGCACCCTGAGAGCCGCGCGCCGCAGACAGTTTCTGAGCTTCCCGCCAGCCCGCTGCGGGCGGGTATCAACCTCTCTCGCTCGCCGTTTCCTGAGGACTCGAGCCACGCAAACACGCCACCAGAGGACGCTGAATCGACATGACCTCACTGCACGCAACTATGGTTGCCCTGGGCTTCCTTTTAAGCAGACACTATTGTTGAAGACTGCACTGAGGACAATACATCGTCGCGGCACGACTATACGGAGTATTACTAATGTTCAAAGAATTATTTGAGTGCATCATTTTCAAGATTATTTTTCCTACGAAAAACATGAGAATTATCTTACTATAGCTTGGCACCACAGAGTAACCTACAGCATATAAAGTTATGTGCAACTCAGTTATTAAGTTCACTTAGTGTAAATAAACGAATTAATGCGGTACTTTTTTGAGATGTCTGACTGCATTTATTGGACACATCAACTACCGATACAGCATTTGTCTACGGGCACCACCATCTTGATGATCTAACGAACTGCTATATTTCGCAACCGATAAAATTTTCTGCGTAAAACAGAGTTTACCAGTGGAAAAATTCTCCTGTCGGAGGACAACAAGGGCGAATAAATTCCTCTTTAAAATACTGCCAGAGAAAGCGAGGAACCAATGCCTTAACCCTTATTCTACCTCCCTCACCAAAAATATTCACTTGCGGACATATTCGTGCTCTCTGAGTCCCTCTACATAGTCTCTCTGTGTACTTGTCACACTCGGCAACCCCCTGTCACTACACTTTCTCTCTGCCATTGCCTCCTTTTGTCTTCTTCCCCACTGCCACTGCTTCCACCATACTTCGGAAGCTCAAAAATTCTGGCTAGATTCCAAGTAATTCTATGCCCTATACCCATGTATTTAAAATTTCATTCCAAAATGCACCCTCCCTATACAACTGTGATTAAGTTTGCGGATCTGGAAGTCTCCAGACCGACTCCACTCATGCGTATTTTTCATTTCCGTTGTCTCCTCTTGGCCGGCCGCTGTGGCCGAGCGGTTGTAGGCACTTCACTCTGGAACCACGCGACCCCTACGATCGCAGGTTCGATCCTGCCTCGGGCATGGATGTGTGTGATGTCCTTAGGTTAGTTAGGTTTAAGTAGTTCTAAGTTCTAGGGAGAAAGACGAAGGTAATGAGAAGTAGTAGAAATGAGTACAGCGAGAAACATAACATCAGGATTGATGGTCACGAAGTCAATGAAGTTAAGGGATTCTGCTACCTAGGCAGTAAAATAACCAATGACGGACGGAGCAAGGAGGACATCAAAAGCAGACTCGCTATGGCAAAAAAGGCATTTCTAGCCAAGAGAAGTCTACTAATATCAAATACCGGCCTTAATTTGAGGAAGAAATTTCTGAGGATGTACGTCTGGAGAACAGCATTGTATGGTAGTGAAACATGGACTGTGGGGAAACCGGAATAGAAGAGAATCGAAGCATTTGACATGTGGTGCTATAGACGAATGTTGAAAATTCGGTGGACTGATAAGGTAAGGAATGAGGAGGTTCTACGCAGAATCGGAGAGGAAAGGAATATGTGGAAAGCACTGATAAGGAGAAGAGACAGGATGATAGGACATCTGCTAAGACATGAGGGAATGACTTCCATGGTACTAGAGGGAGCTGTAGAAGGCAAGAACTGTGGAGGAAGACAGAGATTGGAATACGTCAAGCAAATAATTGAGGACGTAGGTCGCAAGTGCTACTCTGAGATGAAGAGGTTAGCACAGGAAAGGAATTGTTTTACTGCCTAGGTAGCAGAATTCCTTAACTTCATTGACTTCGTGACCATCAATCCTGCTGTTAAGTTTCTAGCTGTTCTCATTTCTACTACTTCTCATTACCTTCGTCTTTCTCCGATTTACTCTCAAACCATACTGTGTACTCATTAGACTGTTTATTCCGTTCAGCAGATCATTTAATTCTTCTTCACTTTCACTCAGGATAGCAATGTCATCAGCGAATCGTATCATTGATATCCTTTCACCTTGTATTTTAATTCCACTCCTGAACCTTTCTTTTATTTCCATCATTGCTTCCTCGATGTACAGATTGAAGAGTAGGGCGAAAGGCTACAGCCTTGTCTTACACCCTTCTTAATACGAGCACTTCGTTCTTGATCGTCCACTCTTATTATTCCCTCTTGGTTGTTGTACATATTGTATATGACCCGTCTCTCCCTATAGCTTACCCCTACTTCTTTCAGAATCTCGAACAGCTTGCACCATTTTATATTGTCGAACGCTTTTTCCAGGTCGACAAATCCTATGAAAGTGTCTTGATTTTTCTTTAGCCTTGCTTCCATTATTAGCCGTAACGTCAGAATTGCCTCTCTCGCCCCTTTACTTTTCCTAAAGCCAAACTGATCGTCACCTAGCGCATTCTCAATTTTCTTTTCCATTCTTCTGTATATTATTCTTGTAAGCAGCTTCGATGCATGAGCTGTGAAGTTGATTGTGCGATAATTCTCGCACTTTTCAGCTCTTGCCGTCTTCGGAATTGTGTGGATGATGCTTTTCCGAAAGTCAGATGGTATATCGCCAGACTCATATATTCTACACACCAACGTGAATAGTCGTTTTGTTGCCACTTCCCGCAATGATTTTAGAAATTCTGATGGAATGTTATCTATCCCTTCTGCCTTATTTGACCGAAAGTCCTCCTAAGCTCTTTCAAATTCCGATTCTAATACTGGATCCCCTATCTCTTCTAAATCGACTCCTGTTTCTTCTTCTATCACATCAGACAAAATCTTCACCTCACAGAGGCTTTCAATGTATTCTTTCCACTTATCTGCTCTCTCCTCTGCATTTAACAGTGGAATTCCCGTTACAGTCTTAAGGTTACCATCGATGCTTTTAATGTCACCGAAGGTTGTTTTGACTTTCCTGTATGCTGAGTCTGTCCTTCCGACAATCATATCTTTTTCGATGTCTTCACATTTTTCCTGCAGCCATTTTGTCTTAGCTTCCCTGCACTTCCTATTTATTTCATTCCTCAGCGACTTGTACTTCTGTATTCCTGATTTTCCCGTAACATGTTTGTGCTTCCTCCTTTCATCAATCAACTGAAGTATTTCTTCTGTTACCCATGGTTTCTTCGCAGCTACCTTCTTTGTACCTATGTTTTCCTTCCCAACTTCCGTGATGGTCCTTTTTAGAGATGTCCATTCCTCTTCAACTGTACTGCCTACTGCGCTATTCCTTATTGCTGTATCTATATCGTCTGAGAACTTCAAACGTATCCCGTCATTCCTTAGTACTTCGGTATCCCACTTCTTTGCGTATTGATTCTTCCTCACTAATGTCTTGAACTTCAGCCTACTCTTCATCACTACTATATTGTGATCTGAGTCTATATCTGCTCCTGGGTACGCCTTACAATCCAGTATCTGTTTTCAGAATCTCTGTCCGACCATGATGCAATCTAATTGAAATCTTCCCGTATCTCCCGGCCTTTTCCAAGTATACCTCCTCCTCTTGTGATTCTTGAACAGGGTATTCGCTATTACTTGCTGAAACTTGTTACAGAACTCAATTAGTCTTTCTCCTCTTTCATTCCTTGTCCCAAGCCCATATTCTCGTATAACCTTTTCTTCTACTCCTTTCCCTACAACTGTATTCCAGTCGCCCATGACTATTAGATTTTCGTCCCCCTTTACATACTGCATTACCCTTTCAATATCCTCATACACTTTCTCTATCTGTTCATCTTCAGCTTGCGACGTCGGCATATATACGTGAACTATCGTTGTCGGTGTTGATCTGCTGTCGATTCTGATTAGAACAACCCAGTCACTGAACTGTTCACAGTAACACACCCTCTGCCCTACCTTCCTATTCATAACGAACCCTACACCTGTTATACCATTTTCTGCTGCTGTTGATATTACCCGAAACTCATCTGACCAGAAATCCTTGTCTTACTTCCACTTCACTTCACTGACCCCTACTATATCTAGATTGAGCCTTTGCATTTCCCTTTTCAGCTTTTCTAGTTTCCCTACCACGTTCAAGCTTCTGACATTCCACGCCCCGACTCGTAGAACGTTATCCTTTCGTTGATTATTCAATATTTTTCTCATGGTAACCTTCCCCTTGGCAGTCCCCTCCCAGAGATCCGAATGGGGGCGCTTCCAGAATCTATTGCCAATGGAGAGATCATCATGACACTTCTTCAATTACAGGCCACGTGTCCTGTGGATACACGTTACATGTCTTTATTGCAGTGGTTTCCATTGCCTTCTGCATGCTCATGTCGTTGATCATTGCTGATTCTTCCGCCTTTCGGGGCAATTTCCCACTCCTAGGAAAAGAGAGTGCCCTGAACCTCTATCCGCTCCTCCGCCCTCTTTGACAAGGCCGTTGGCAGAATGAGGCTGACTTCTTATGCCGGAAGTCTTCGGCCGCCAATGCTGATTATTTATCAAAATTTAGGCAGTGGCGGGGATAGAACCCGGGATCGAAGACGTTTTGATTATGAATCAAAGAAGCTACCCTTTTTTTTTTTATAAACTCATATTGTTCGCTTTTGTTCGTTGAATCTGTTAGGGGCGGACGTCGTAAGACATCCGTTTAAGTTCGTTGTTGATCGATTAACTCAGCTTTTTTTTTGTTACAGAGGGCAGCTAACCCTCTGACCGAACACGCTGAGCTACCGTGCCGGCGCTATTACACCACAGAACGGATAATACGTGCATATTCGTATTTTATGTGCATAATTACGGTGATTTTGAACCTCCGTATCTCGGAAACAGATAATGAGACTGAAAAGAAGTTAAACGTACCCCGAGAGCATCATCTTAAGAATGTCTGGGGAAAATTTCGACGATTTGCCATGAACATAAATTACATAAGTGGCCATCCCCACTATTATTACATTCCTGAATGGTCATTCTATAATCCGCCTAAGGTGAACCGTCGACTCTATCTAATGCTAAAGAGCCAACCTATTTGCTTAATTTGCCTGGGCTGGAGGAAGTGTGTAACGCTTAAATTTTGACCCTGTACCCTAGGAGCGATACGGTATGCCTGTACTTCCGATAGGTACACAAATGATCGCTTGACCAAAGGTATCCACAAGACTAGATTGTCGTGCACGGACCAATATGTTATTTAATTGTTGATCGTACTTTGTTTTTTTAAGAAAAGTGAATGATGAATGGTCGTCTTTTCTACCTTTCTACTCGCAACTATTGGAGGATCAGGTCATGCAATTAGCGTGATCCTGAAAACTATTTGCTACTGAGCTGCTAAACGATGAAATTTTAATTTTTTTTTCGGCCTGATAGATTGATTCGAAGTGGTCGGTTTGGCGACGTGGCTATGGTGCTCCATTAGCACGCCATCGAATTCAAATTACTACGTACATCATTCGAGTCTGCACTGAATGTTTTTTAACTAAGTCCGTTTACCGCTCCGATTTTTTTTGCAAAGCTCAATTTTTGCATTAGCAGTAGTAATTACGTGACCAGGCATCACCAAGGTTACTATTTTCCAACTACGACCTCTGGTTACAAAAAAATCTCAACAAACGGACGAGAGAAGGTCCGGATGCACCACCTATAAACTTGCGTCATGTCACTAAATTTACTGTTCTCTTCTTGTCGAGTATGTAACGCCACTTCCATCTTTCCTGTTTTAATTTATAGCGTTACAATGACGGCCAATAATTACAGTTAGAATGGCTTTGCCTTAAAATTAATCTGGCGCAAAGCTACCCCTGTAGGGAGTGAAAAATGTTCACTAATTTCCGGCCTACTGTCGTCTCGTGGATCCACAGAAATTCTGAAGGTAGGGCACACTATTTTAATTTAAAGCTTAATTCACTAATAAATTAAGTGTTATATCGCAAGCCGACCCCTTATAATCGCTTCCTCCACGCCTTCTCCTGCTGACTTTATGAGGTCACACCACTCTCTAGCCGACAGTGCATCCACGCACCACGTGTGACCTTGGATCCACCAGAGATGGGTAAAGGTAAGCTTCGATACAGCGTAATGGGTTAGACACCTGAAACACTACAGCCGCTAATTGAAAACAAGATGTTGGGAAGGATACATTAAAAGATGATGGTCACGATGTACAAAAGTCTGAGCCGGACCGGTTGGCCGAGCGGTTGTAGGTGCTACAGTATGGAACCGCGGGACCGCTATGGTCGCAGGTTCGAATCCTGCCTCGAACACGGATATGTGTGATGTCCTTAGGCTAGTTAGGTTTAAGTAGTTCTAAGTTCTAGGGGATTGATGACCTCAGAAGTTAAGTCCCATAGTGCATAGAGCCATTTTGGAACAAAAGTCTGATATTTCAAAGCTCGTAAGATCGCCAACGAACGTCAAGAACAGATCAGGCTCCACCAGTGGTCGTAACTTGTGCAAGCAAATGTACGCGCGCTTGTGTGTGTGTGTGTGTGTGTGTGTGTGTGTGTGTGTGTGTGAGAGAGAGAGAGAGAGAGAGAGAGAGAGAGAGCGCTTCAGCGCTATGCCGGAGGCTATTTGTATCTGCCGCGGCAGGAAGCGCCGTCGTTTGGTGCGCGGCTGTGCCACAGCCGCTCCAAGCCGACGTGGCGTCCGCCAGATCCAGCCCCCACTGATGTACTTTTCATCCCGCAGCTCTGCGTGCCGTCACTTCTGCACCTCCATTTTGCGGCAAGCTCAGTAGTTGGAAGTCAAATACAGCGGAGTACTACGGGCGGTGCAACATAGAGCTACAAAAAGAGCTAGCAGTCAGGTGAACACAATTAACTACAGGTTACCTATGCCCTCTTAGGCTCGACGATATATCGGGTGATTAAAAAGTCAGTATACATTTGAAAACTGAATAAATCACGGAAAAATGTAGATACAGAGGTACAAACTGACACACATGCTTGGAATGACATGGGGTTTTATTAAAACCAAGAAAAGTACAAAAGTTCAAAAAATGTCCGACAGATCGCGCTTCATCTGATCAGAATAGCAATCATTTGCTTTGTCTTACTTTGTTATGCTAAGATGATGTTCTTTACAGGAAATGCTCAATATGTCCACCATCATTCCTCAGCAATAGCTGTAGTTGGGGAATAATGTTGTGAACAGCACAGTAAAGCATGTCCGCCGGAGTTATGGTGAGGCATTGGCGTCGGATGTTGTCTTTCAGCATCCCTGGAGATGTCGGTCGATCACGATACACTTGCGACTTCAGGTAACCCCAAAACCAATAATCGCACGGACTGAGGTCTGGGGACCTGGGAGGCCAAGCATGACGGAAGTGGCGGCTGAGCACACGATCATCACCAAACGACGCGCGCAAGAGATCTTTCATACGTCTAGCAATATGGGGTGGAGCGCCATCCTCCATAAACATTGAACGTTCCAGCAGGTGTTTATCAGCCAGGCTGGGGATGACGCGATTCTGTAACATATCGCCGTACCTCTCACCCGTCACGGTAGCAGTTTTGCTGTCGGACATTTTGTGAACTTTATTTTTTTAAATTCTAAACCCATATCATTCCAAGCACGTATGTCAATTTTTACCTCACTATCTACATTATTCCGTGGTTGAATAAGATTTATACTGACTATTTGATCGCCCGGTATTTTTCTGTCGGGGTGTAGGTACCAGGTAGCGCCATCGTGGTAAGGTGCGGACGGAGGACTCCAGTCCTGCCGCTGTGGGTGTTTCTCGGCTTAGCATTAGTGAAGACACTTACCTTTCGGCACCACATTAGTGGAGGCACTGTGCATCATGCTTGGGAAAGAAACACAACTATCAAGTATCAAGCTGTATCATGTTGGCTGAAATTGGTGGACCTGACACAGTCCGAGATACCTCAGAAGCACTATCAGGCGAGTTACTCACTGAATTTGTTGTTTATTAATGTGTTGTAAGGTTCTTGTCCTGAGTACATGGTTAGCGGCTTTACGTGCGACAACCCCTGGTTTCTGAGAGAACTGGTGTTGAAGTTTTGTGCGTGCCTCCTGTACACCTTAATTTTATCATACACCAATTAAAAAAGTTGCAACATCAGGAAATAATTAATGTGGAATAATGAAATTTCTGGAATAGGTACGTCTAGGTAACATATGTAAGTCATTAACTTAGCAAGATCACATATTAATGTAAGCGCGAGATGTGCCATTGCAAATGTGAAATATTGGTACATTAATAAATGGTGTCGCCGCCAGTATGTTGAATGTAAGTATGCAAAGGTGCATGCATAGTCCTATACAGGCCCCGGATGTCAGTTTGTGCGATGAGGTACCATACCTGTTGGACGTGTTGGACGTGGTCGGTCACCATAGGGACGGTTAATAAAGCTTCTGAATGACACTGGAGTTGTCGTTCGATGACTTTCCGTACGTGTTCGATTGGAGACAGATGTGGTGTTCGAGCTCGCCAAGGCAACATCTTGACATTCTGTAGAGCTTGTCAGGTTACAACAGCGGTATGTGGGTAATCATTATCCTGTTGGAATTCACCCCCTCGAATGCTGTTCATGAATGACAGCAAAACACACCGAGTCACTAGACTGACATACAATTTTGCAGTCATTGTGAGTACGATTACCACGAGAATACTCCTGCTGTCATGTGAAATTGCACCTCAGACCAGAACTCTAGGTGTAGCTCCAGTGTGCCAAGCACACAGACTCGCTGGCTGCAGTTATCAAACTGGCCTCTTTCTAGCCAAGACACGGCCATCACTGGTACCGAGGCAGAACCAGGTTTAACCAGAAAACACAACACACCTTCACCCTGCCCTCCAATGAGATCTCGTTTGACACCACTGACGTGGCAGTTGATTGTGGTTTGCAGTCAGAGGAATGCACGCTACAGACCGTCGGGTCGAAGTTGTCCTTTTAAAAAAGATTTGTTATAGTTTGCTGTGTCACTGTGGTGGCACATGTTGCTCAGATTGCTGCTGCAGATGCACTACTATGAGCCAGAGACTCACACAGGACACAGTAGCTGTCACTCTCGGTAGTACCACGTTGCTATCCGAGGCCCGATCTTCTTGCGACCACTGCCAGCAGTCCTTTATACTGGCTACATTCCTGCAATATGCCAGAAGGAACATGCAGCGCCAGAAGGAACATGCAGCGCCAGAAGGAACATGCAGGTTTTCTAGCTGAATTACACGACCTCGTTAAACCTCAGTGAGTGTTGATAATGGTTTCGTTGACGCCTTAAAGGCATTCTTGACTGACATCATCTCACCACGTCCAGTCTCAAAGGTAACTGGCGCTCACTACCGTTACAGCGTGTATTTTAAACAAACCTGATTTTCATCGTCAATGTGGCGCTACCAGCGTCACTATTCTGCGACTGGAGCGAAATCTGAATAAACATCATCTTTCAGACGTAGAAACACGCTTTCCAACTTTCATTTACGCTTCACAGCTCCTTCTTGTTGTTAGGACTTTTTCCCGTCAGTGTTTTCTACTAAGCGAGTGTAGCGCAGTGACTACGTATCAGGGCTACCACACTGGCGGTGCAGTTTCAAATTCTGCCCTTGTACTTTTTTGGTTCCATCGTACAGAGTAACAAGAAACAGTGTATGGCGTTTAAAATTATTAAAAAAGTATCCCACCAAAATTCATTCCACTTTTCCAAACCTGCGATATTTATTTTTCCTAAAGACTAATAGAGAAATCGCTTCCAGAGAAGATTCCATGAAAGTACGGTATCTAACTCTGGATCAATGTCGTGCACCTGTTTTCACAGGAATCATAAAAAAAAATGGTTCAAATGGCTCTGAGCACTATGGGACTCAACTGCTGAGGTCATTAGTCGCCTAGAACTTAGAACTAGTTAAACCTAACTAACCTAAGGACATCACAAACATCCATGCCCGAGGCAGGATTCGAACCTGCGACCGTAGCGGTCTCGCGGTTCCAGACTGCAGCGCCTTTAACCGCACGGCCACTTCGGCCGGCGGAATCATCAAATATGTGTAGTTCTCTTCGAAGTTGATCGAAGAAAGATCAATTTACTTTTTACTTTTTCTTTACGCACTGTGTTTCCGGTATCGCTTCTGAAAAATCAGTATCCCTGCAAAGCAGTAGCTTTCATTAAGTGTGAGTGTTGCTGTATCAACTTGTCAATTTGTGATTCAGTTTCTTCTACTACAAATACCATCCAGAAATCTAGCACACCAAACGATGCAAATAATAGCGACTGAGACGATTCTGTAATCTATTCTGTAACAAACTGAATATACATATCAAGAAAATTTGCTATAATGATTGTCTTATTAATGAAATTAATACGGCTAAAATAGCTACTTTTAATAATGTTGCTTGAAATTTGCTCCTTGATGATATCCTGTCGATGAAATTGAATGTGAAATAATGCACATGGGCACGATTATAAACCATACCGCCAACATTGTAACCGTGAACCTTAGCTGCTGCGCTGCGCTCGCTAGATCGAATCACGACTAAAGTAACAGGTGTAGCGGTAAGCATAATACTGCAACATCGCTTTTTTCCAAAAGTGGGGGCTGTCGCAAGAAAAGCCATTAGACATGTACTCCAGACAGGTAGCTCTACATCATACCTTAGGCTTAAAATCAGTGATTATCAGATTCGATGGTCCCATTGTTAATGGACGAAATACACACCTTGAGAGAGCTGGAGAGTGAATTCATGGCAAAAAGATGGGACAACCGAAAAAGTAACGTTGAGTCTGTGGATTCTTCCCCAACACCAGGGAGCGGTTGATGATGAAACTTGTCGAGCCTAGCTTCGGCACTACTCATCTCTTGACCGGCCTGGGGCCATACTCCATGCGTTTGCTGCGTGTAAACCTCTGTCAGGTGCCTGATTTTACCTTTGGAGAGATAATGACGCCGGACTGTCAGTCGCGGCTGAAACGAGTAGTACCTATCTTAACGACAATGCAGACTGAATACCTTGCCTGACGAGAATACAGAGGCAACAGTAGCAGTCCCAGCAATTCACACGACAGTGACACAGGTGACAACTAACTAACGTAGAATAAGGACCAGATTAAAAGTACTGAAGTATATTTGGTGATACGCCACAATCACTAAATAAAGTGAATCCTATATCCTGTGCTTGAACCAATACTTACCACAACATTATACCGGACGTAACACACAAATACATCCATACATGGTAGAAATCTGAATGTAGAATAGTAAGATAACAAAAAGATTTATAATTAAAAGTCACTGGTGACTGTCGTCGGAGGATCAGTATCCCAGACGACAGTATTAGATGAATGTAGAAATAAAAGACAGCACATGCTGTCCTATGGAGTGGAAGAAAGAAACAGAACCTAACCTAAACGTAGGACCATGCTACCTGAGGGGTAGAGGCTCAAAACGCTACCAGGTCCACCCCCTCCAATGGCGACCAATAGTAGATCGATCAATGGGTGCTCATGAGCAAGAGGCCGACGTCTTTCTGAAGTACACCCTTCTTTACAGTGTCGGTGGTGGCAGTCTACAAATCTAAACTCTTTCTTGTCATTCTGTGGTCTAAATACACAATTCTCTAATTTTAAGCGTTACCGTTTTGTAATTAGTTTTAAATTTCCAAGTACATAAAGCGCAAACTGTCTTGATATAATTATTTTCCTTTTAACTCATGCTCAGTGTTAAGTTGTGAAAACTTGATCTGCTGTAGCAACTCGGAAATAGTTCAAATTTAAATGAGATTAAATAAAACACAAATACAGGAGCCCACAATTCAATTGTCAGCTTATCTCTAGTAGAACCACTTCTGTTAACATCTGTGCTAAAAAAAAAAAAACGAAATGTATTGGGCCGTCTCATTGGCCACCAACACTGTGGATACCTTGGTGCCATAATCGAAGATTGACACTGTAGTTGCGGCAACCACACCTTCCAAACTAGTGTCCTGCCATTTCCAACATGTGTTTCCAACATGTGTATTTTTCTTTGAATGTTTTTCCTTGAATGTTTGTTTAGTGTTTACATAACGTCACCAAAAACATATTGGTAACCTTTTTAAAAGTTCACAAGCATAGTTTCGGAGTATTGTAGGTGGTGCTGAACTGGTACTAGACCGTGGCGTGCCCCTGCACCGCTAGCGTTGAGTCATGGCAGTGAGGTGGTGCCTATGTCAGTCGATCGTATGGAAACAGGGCCGTAAGATGAGTCGACGTGAAGACGGGACAGAATAGCAGAAGCCACAGATCGCGTTTGTAAGGTTCCATGAGCACACCGTGAATGAGGTAGCGCAGCTTTTTGCGGTATCAACACTATGTATCCATCATGTCTTCCAGGAACCATATACCACTGGCAGCAATTGAGCATGGCGTAAGAAGAGTGGTCTTAAAAAGACAGGGGTTGGACACAACTGTCACTTCTTGTCAATGACATTCAGTTAAAAATTCGACAGAAATTGCTGATATCGGTGAGTAAAGTTCCGTTGGATATCTGTGAAACGTCCCCTTTTTTTAGAACAATTATACCAGACTGTGCTTAAACTGATACACAATATTTTTTAGCGCAACGCAATCTGACTTTCAAAAAATCCCTACAAAAGAATGGCCCTGACTAACATTAACCTATGCATTTCACAAATCGCTTACCTCACAAAAATCTTGGTTACTCGAACTACTGCAATACAGCTAGCGCCACTACTGCCGGCTAAATAAAAGATTCAAACTACGGAAGGCACTAACTACTGATAGGCATAGTTAGCAAATGAAAGATTTTAATAGAGAACAAACAATGTATTTACCTTAATAGTCATAATATATATAGCAGTTCATGACAAATTACAAAACTCCGCCATCTCTCTCCCCACATCCACCACTGCTGGCGGATCACCTCCAACTGCGCAACGCTACGCGCTGTTCACATCCAGCTGCCGCTGCCCAACACTACAATGGCAGACAACAATGCAAACTACCCACAGACTGCACACAGCACAGCCAGTGATTTTTCATATAGAGCGCTACGTGGCGTTACCAATAAGAAAACATAAACAGCCTACTTACATCTGGAGTTCGTTAGCTAACAAAACGTCATTGTTCACAAAGTTTAACGTCGTCATTGGTTCAAACGCACGAACATTGGACATAGAGGCGTAATGTCTGATCCACAGAGCCGCGATTTTGTTCTTTTACAGCTGTGCTAGGCGTTATGCGCCAACCGTGAAATCACCCGTTTAACCTGCAGTGCTGGGAGGGTGTTTTTAAGGGCGGAATTCATTTTCTGATTTTTCCTTTTCGTATCATGACTTGTGTCCACTTATTCTGGATAGTGTGAACATGTGATGTTTATCTCGACGTTTTCGGTGACCATAAGCTCCTTCTTCTTCTACGTCTTCGTGATGAGTACTCCATAGTTACTCCCGTCCTCTCAGATACTAAATTCCATGTACACAGGACTGGACGCGGAAGTTCCTTGTTTGTCGAACATTCGGGCATACTACTGCACCTCGAATAGCCGCTAAATAACGTGATAGTAATCGCCTGGAATATATATGTGACTGTTTGGAACAGCGAATCAAACGTAGCAGCTAACATCCGAACAATCTGCTACCTCTATGGAAGCATTGGTTCATATATGACAGCATGTGCTACCTGATATGTCCCAAAACGCCGCGCATAAAAACGGCTTTCTCGTGGGGCTCGTACATCGAGGCCTGTTGGTGACAAAAAGGTAGGGTCAAGTCTTTTCGATAGCTAAAGTGCGCGTCATTTATGTTGGTGGCCGAGTTTAGGTTCGTTCTGCGCATCTGACGTCACAAAACGCAGTCAGCCAATGAACAGAGAACGACGTTGCCACATCTCGGCTGCAGTGTAGAGCATGGACGAGTGTCTTCAGTTTTAGAAACGTTCAGTCATAAATAAAGTAATAGAACAAAAGCAATGTCTTGATAGCAGACATTCTTTTATAGAAAGTTTGGAAAAAGCATTCTTTATACCAATTGCTTCATATTCTATTAATTAATTAAACCAAACATGACAAAACAAGCAATAAGACTCCTAATTCAGGAGATAGCAAGGAAAGGTGTTTGTATCACTCTCACGAACCGCTTTTTCATAATAAAGAACAGCGGTAATTGTTTATTTCCTGTTGTACTTCGACGAAGCGTGAGTAATTCATAGTCATACCAACAGTGTTTGTCAGTATTTTCCAAGTTATATGGCTTGTGGCATTATGTATGCAGATGAGGTTCGTTAGCATAACGGTTAGGGTGTTGGGCTGCTATGTGAAAGGTTATGAGTTCAAACCTTGTGTGGTGCTTAATACTTTCATTATTTAAAAACAATATCGAAGTGCCTTACATCACGAATTATATTCGTTTGAATACAATTTTTTGAAATTTCTAGTGCTTTGTCTCTTCATTAGCCCTTTCGCTGCTCCAGACACGTGCTCGCCGCATTCCGCGCTGTGCGCGATTTTGTCATGACTGCACTGCTCGCCTGTGCAGACGCATGGTGTTCCCACTGCTTTGACACACTTATCATTCGATTTCACAAAAACTATTTGGCCCAAAAATTTGATTTTTACACTTCTTGACTTATAACTTCCCCCCATAAATGACTTAATTTTGTTTCGATGTTCAACGCAGTTATTATGCAGCATTAAATCTAGTAAACCATTGCACGAAATTTTGAAGAGTTTGCAGAGGTAGAAGTCCATAGCGTCTACTTTCCGTATGGTCGATTTTAGTTGCCACAATGTTGAGAATGAAATGTGGACAAGATACCTAAATTTCACATAAAATTTACTGTATAACAATATCTCATTTAATTTAAGTATGACATAGGTGTCGTATGTAATATTGAGAAATATTCCGTCTTTCGCGACTGTAATAAAAGTATTATTTACACCGGACGCGTTTGGCTTCATTTTAAAGCACTTCAATCAAGGAAAGGTATGGCACATACACAATGGTACTCGTGTTCTCTTTCTTGTTTTTGTTCCACAGTCGCAGTTTTATCAATGGTACTGAAATATATTCCTCTTCTGCAACTGTAATACGGGACTTATTTAGACCAGACGCGTTTGTCTCTTTTGAAGCATCTTCAGTGGACAGTATTTTGTCTCCTCCATTGCCAAGTCACCTTTCGTAGTTTTGTGCTGCAGTAACACAATATTTAACGTTTGTGTTGGCAGATCAATGTTTTAGCAAATAAATGATGTTTGTGTGCGCCACACACAAAAATTATATTTGACATAGCTCAGAGCTCTTCATTGATAGACGGCATATTCAAGTCCTAATGTTTTTGTAAGTCCACAGTTATGTTTAATGTATTTTGTCTACTTCCTTTTGATTTACTGAAGAGCTTTAAAATAAAGCCAAACGTGCTCAGTGTAAATAAAACTTTTGTTGCAGTCGCGAAAGACGGAATATTTCTTAATATTACATACGACACCTATGTGGTACTTAAATGAGCTATTGTTATACAGCAAATTTTATATGAAATTTAGGTATCTTGTCCACATTTCATTCTCAACATTGTGGCAACTAAAATCGACCATACGGAAAGTATACTCTATGGACTTTTACCTCTGCAAACTCTTCAAAATTTCGTGCAATGGTTTACTATATTTAATGCTGCATAATAACTGCTTTGAACATCGAAACAAAATTAAGTCCTTTATGGGGGGAAGGTATCAGTCAAGAAGACGTGTAAAAATCAAATTTTTGGGCCAAATAGTTTTTGTGAAATCGATTGATAAGAGTGTCAAAGCAGTCGGAACACGATGTGTCTGCACAGGCGAGCAGTGCAGTGACAAAATCGCGCACAGCGCGGAATGCAGGGAGCACGTCTTTGTAGCAGCGAAAGGGTTAATGCGGCCGTGGTGGCTTTACTTCATGAATTGCGCGCTACCCCCTAAACGTAAGCTTGCGAACTATGCTATACTATGGTGCTGCTTCTATTGGCGCGTGCGTCGTGTGCAACAGGCAACGCAGCAATCTCCCGCGTCTGGGCGGGCATGCGCGAGCCGCCAAGATAAAAGAATTGAACTATAGCATCTTAGTGTCACTATCCTACAATATTGGGTCAAAGCATAAATATCACACACTTCCTGCACTGAGGCAAATGGGGCAAATCGGTTAGTTATTTTCGCATTTGATGTGGCGTACGGTGGACCTAAAGGGGCGTATTGAGGCTCCATTAGACCGTGGGCGGTTCCTTCGACAACCTCAACAAAACCCATGCTACGGGTTCCAAAACGGCTGTGCGCAACAAATGGCTGAAATTTGTACGATATATTCCTAAGGTTCCGTTCTCGAACCACTTTGAAAATTTTATTGATATCTTTATCAGTTTCCGAGAGCAGAGTTTCAAAGTTACCTTACATATGCAACTAAACTTAGGTGAGAAAAGTCATTTATACTTCCTAACATCGTGTCGGACCTCCTTTTACCCGGGGTAGCGCAGCAACTTGACGTGGCAAGGACTCAACAAGTCGTTGGAAGTCCCCTGCAGAAATACAGACCCACGCTGCCGCCGTATATAATTGCTAAAGTGTTGCCGGTATAAGATTTTGTGGAGGGACTGACCTCTCATTATAGCCCATGAATATTCGATGCGATTCGTGTCGGGTGTCTGGGCGACCAGATCATTCGCTCGAACTGTCGAGAATGTCCTCCAAAGCAATCGCGAACAGTTATGGCCCAGTGACATGGCGCGTGGTTTGAGAACCAGAATTCCATGAATAGCTGCAAATGGTCTTGAAGAAGCCAAACATAACAGTGTCCAGTTAATGGTCGGTACATTTGGCGAAGAGGTTTATGAAGATACCACCAGATAGCACAGTGGTTTGTTGACAACTTGGGTCCGTGGCTTCGTGGGGTCTGCACCAGACTCAAACCGAGCCATCAGCTCTTACCAACTGAAATCGGGGCTCATCTGACCAGTCCAAGGTTTTCCAGTTGGCAAGTGCCCAACTGATACGGAGCTCAGGAGAGGCGCTGCATGCGATGTCGCGCTGTTGGCAAAGACCCTAGCGCCAGTCATCTGGTACTGTAGCCCATTACTACCACATTTCATTGCGCTATCGTAACATACGTTCGTCATACACCACACATTGATTTCAGAGGTTATTACACGCAGTATTGTTTGTCTGTTATCATTGACAAAAAATGGTTCAAATGGCTCTGAGCACTATGGCATTTAACATCTGAGGTCACCAGTCCCCTAGAACTTAGAACTACTTAAACCTAACTAACCTAAGGACATCACACATATCCATGCCCGAGGCAGGATTCGAACCCGCGACTTAGCGGTCACGTGGTTCCAGACTGTAGCGCCTAGAACAGCTCGGCTACCCCGGCCGGCTAGCACTGACAAGTCAATGCAAATGACGCTGCTCTCGGTCGTTAAGTAAAGGCCATCGGCCACAGCGCTGTCCGTGGTGAGACGTAGTGCTTGAAATTTGCTATTGTCGGCATACTGTTGCCACTTTGGTCCTCGGAATATCGAATTCCTTAACGATTTCCAAAATGAAATGTCCCATGCGCCTAGCAGCAACTACCATTCCGTGGTCAAAGACTTAACTCCCGTTGTGCCGCCAAAATAATATCTGAAACCTTATCACCTACATTACCTCAGCACAAATGACTGCTCCATCAAGCACTGCCATTTTATACCTCGCGTATGCGATACTACAGCGATCTGTATATGTGCGTATCGCAATTCCAGATGTGTTCTCACTTCAGTGTAAAATGTTAGTTTGAACTGTTTCATTACTCTGAGTCACAAATTCTCGGAGCTATTCCTCTTACACGTCATTTCCTCTTACACACCGGATAAAATGATTTTAAATCAAAATCATGTGTTCTATATGCACTAATAGCAAGCAGAAACGCTATAAAGCAAAGACAGAAGTTGTTTACATTGGGGGTATATTCATGAAAGACGTTGTGCCACACTTGAAACGTTACTGATGGAGTACATTATTATCTGAATCAGTAGAATAGGTAGTTCGAACTGCATGCGGTGCGTGCTCATAATCCTTTGCTAATTCCAGACACATTAGGATATGATGGCGTATGCGAGGTGTAGATAGTGAACCCATTATTGGAGCGCAACAGGGCTGGGATGGCGCCCCCGCCTGGCTGCCGAGGAGCGGCCCTCAGAGCCGGCACGGCGGCAGCCCAGCCGAGGAGCACAAAGCGCTGATTAACGGCCCGACCCGATCCGCGGCTCGTGGCCACGGGATTATCTGCCGAGCGAGGCCCTCACCGATACCAGCACCCTTGCAGGGTGGTGGGCTACTCAGTCTGCCGGCTGGTTGCCACCGCCACTCATCTCAGGGACTCAAGCGTAAGCGGATGAGGGCGAGATATCAAGTAAACGTGGGCTCCAAAACGCATGCCTGAAGAGCTATGAGCACCTGTTCATCTTTTGTACCTTGGAACACAACTCTTCTAATGAACATGTGCTCGTAAATTCTAAGGTATGCATTTTAGAGCACATGTTTACTGGATATTTTTTCTTATTTTTATCCATACATCCCAAAATATGGAAAGCAAACTGCTTGCAGTAGAAGAGATTTCTTTCACAATATTGAAAATCACGAATATCACATAGCTTTTAAGGTATGCGTTTTAAGGCCCATGTTTACTTGATATTTGTGCTTCTGTTATCGTGTACTCTCAGCAATGTAAGTTTGCGAAATCCTTTTTGATACATCCTATATACAGGGTGTCCCATTTATCTTGACCACCCTAAATAACTATTTGTCCAGAAGTAAACTGCAAAATGATTCAACAAAATGTTCTTTATCCATCAGAGGGACATTGCAGTATTTCTGGCTTATTCAGCCATCATATTAGGCTCCACGAAGCTATTCCCAGGGCAGTGGAGATGCAAGAAGCATAGAGATGAGGCAATGTGGGATGGGGTACCGGTGACAGATATTAGATTCGGTACCATTCCCGTGAGAAAGACCGCCTGCGTGATACTGCTGCTCTGTGATAGGCTGCTGTGTTCGGCGGTAGGGCGCCAAAACGTTAAACTTTAGTTGCTATTATTAATTAAACCTGTCATCCAAATTACTTCATTTTTTAAAATAAACATCGCTCAACAGCCAGCTATCAAACAGTCATTTGAAAATTATTAAAATCAAAGTATTACTAAAGCAAAAGACTGATGATATTACTGCCGATGCACTTCGGTACCGTTCGGGTCACGCCTTGCTGGCTTGGCGCGCGAAGTGTCTCGGGCAGTCCGGCTCTCCAGTTCTGACCGTTCCAGTAGACAGACATGCTGTCTGTGGCAGGATGTAATTCATGTTATTTTAGCCAGATATAATAACTGTGGAGAGATATGTTCAATACGTTGAGATCAAGAATAGTTTCTCGTGTCTATATCAATAAAAACGCGAGTGGCATTCCAAATGAGTTATAGTTTATTCGTAGCAGCAGTTCCTAGCGAAGCTAATTTCTGCCTCAAGAAAAAGAATCCACGACCTGCTTGCTGTTTTCTGCGCTGGGGACATCATCATCATGAAGACAGCAGGTTAGTGAAGTGTACAAGAACTTATGTATTCCACACAGGGCAGAGGAAACAACTAGGCACCTCACGTGTACTGCATGCACAGTAAAAATGTGCCCAGTGACACGCCATCTGCAGAAATGCAGAAGAGGTAAAGAAGGATGAAAGTATTAACGCTATCTCAGTTTTATTCCTTTTTTCTTGGCGTAACTACAATCAGCATGATTGTCTTCGTTGTAGCTTCCTATTTTAGAAAGATATGAGCAGCGGTATGACCTTTTTAAATGGCACCCTGCGTTTTTTACTCTGTAATTCATTGCCTCTCCTAAAGACCTATTCAAAAATGTATCACAGTGGACCATTCACTGAAACACAACGTTATTAACTACATTACATAACACTCACTTTGACCCCGGGATGACAAACTCGTCCATTTGATGGAGTTGTCAGAAAACAAATGAAAACCAAGTAAACACATAACAGAAAATTGCGTACCATTACCCAGGAGTAGAACATTCACAGATGCTCAAAGTGGTGACCCTGGACACCGACACACAGGTGCACTCATTGAATGAAAGAATTATTTACTTCTTCCAGTGTTGCCCGCTGAAGAGAATTACAAGCAAGCAGGATACGTTCCTCTGGAGTTAGTGGAATACAGCAATAGACAACATCTTTAATGCATCCCCAATGAAAAAAACGCAGATGATTTTAATCAATGGGCCTACCAGGCCAAGTATATGTTCCTGCTCGACCACTCCACCTGGCAGGATACCTTCAGTTCAGAATACGACGTGCACGCAAGGTATTATGTGCTGGACATCCATCGTGTTCATACCACATAAGCATTCTGGTTCTTAGCAGCACTCCATCCCGAAGAGGAGGAAGAATTCGTCTGAGGAAGATATCATATGCTGTGTCGTTTAGACTACCATTGATGAAATAAGGGCGAGAATTTGTAGTACCAAGTATCCCACATCAGACTTTAACTCTCCATTGATGCTGATGTTCCCCTTGTCTAAGCCATCGTGGGTTGTCGCTGGACTAACAATGCATGTTCCTTGTATTTACCTGTCCTTTGTTTGAGAACGAACATTCATCGGTAAATAGAACATTGGACAAGAACGTCAGGTTGGCGAGGATTTGCTGCTGTGCCCGCTGACAGAACAGTACACGATTCTGGAAGTCATTCCCATGCAATTTTTGATGTAGGTGTACATGGTAAGGATGGAACAGGTGACATGTAAGAATATGAAGTACACTGGTTTTAGGAATGCCAATTTCGTGTTCAAAAATGGTTCAAACTAACCTAAGGACATCACACACATCCATGCCCGAGGCAGGATTCGAACCTGCGACCATAGCGGTGGCGCGGTTCCAGACTGAAGCGCCTAGAATCGCTCGGCCACTCCGGCTGGCATTTTGTGTTCAAGTTGTGGTGTGCTCACATGTGGATTCATAGCAACAGAAGCGAGAACAGTAACTTCGGCAGTTTCGTCTGTGCGAGTGCTACGAGGATTGCTTTGTCGTGGGTTTTAACTTCCCGTTTCCTGAAGAGTCGCAAGAAGACGAGATAACATCCGTCGGTAAGTTGGGTTGTTGTCAGGATATCGCTCTCTGTACCGTTCCGCTGCCTGCGTAGCATTTCGTCTACCTTCAATAACAACAACAATAAAAGAAACGTTATGTCGATGCAGTTTGTAGGAAGGACAGAATACGACGTGCACGCAAGGTATTATGTGCTGGACATCCATCGTGTTCATACCACATAAGCATTCTGGTTCTTAGCAGCACTCCATCCCGAAGAGGAGGATGCCTACACTACACAACAGTATTTAAAAGGACTAAACTACTGTACTAAACGTACCCGTACACAAGAAAACAATATTGCAAATACCGTTCTGCTAACTTACGTTCCCATAGATGACAGCATTTCTATATTTTCTTCCTTGGTTTACATTCTACTCACACACCTCTTCAACTGACGAAGGTTGTCGGAAAGACGGGTGTGCATTCTACTTATGTTTACATTTGTCCTTTGTCAACGTCAGCACGTGGTTGTGTTCAGTTTCACCGAGTACCTGCACTAAGCGCTGGGAGCGTCAACGTCAACGTCGTATTATGCAATTAATAACGTTGCGTTTCAGTGATTGGTACACTGTGATACAATTTTGAATATGTCTTTAGGAGAGGAAATGAATTACCGAATACAAAATAGAGAGTGCTATTTAGAAAAGTCATACCGCTGTTCATATCTTTGTAAAAAACAAAGCTAGAACGAAGGCAATAATAATTCTGATTGATGTCCCTGTCCCTCCCCCCCCCCCCCCTCCCGCGACGGCTAAAGAACATTTGCTTGAAAAATTTTGTAATTTGCATCTGGACAAACTGTTATTTAGGGTGGTCAAGATAAATGGGACACCCTGTATGTATACGCTGAGGACAGTGATATCCGAGTATACAGATAGTAATCGTTCACAAGGTATAAAAGGGCTGTGCATTGGCGGAGCTGTCATATATACTCAGGTGATTCATGTAAAAAGGTTCCCGACATGATTATGGCCGCACGCCAGAAATTAACAGACTTTGAACGCCGAATGGTCGTTGGAGCTAGACTCATGGAACATTCAGTTTCGGAAATCATTAGGAAATTTAATATTCCGAGATCCACAGTATCAAGAGCGTTCCGAGAATATCAAGTTTCAGGCGTTACCTCCCAACGCTGACAGCATAGCGGCAAACGGTCTTCGCTTAGCGACAGAGAGGAGTGAAATTCACTTAGGAATGTTACTGCTAACAGGCAAGCAACATTGCGCTACATAACCGCAGAAATCAATGCGGAAAGTATCCACTAGGACAGTGCGGCGAAATATGGCGTTAATGACGTGTAGGAGCAGACAACCACCGCGAGTGCCTTTGCTGACACCACGACGTCGCCTTCAGCGGCTCTCTTGGGGTCGTGACAACATCGATTGGACCGTAGACTACTGGAAAACTGTGGCCGGGTAAAATGAGTCCGATTTCAGTTGGTGATAGCTGATGTTAGGGTTCGAGTATGGCGCAGGCTCCCACAGAGACGTGGACCTATGGCACTGTGAATGCTGATGGAGGCCCCATAATGATGTGGGCTGATTTTACATGAAACAGCCTAGGCCCACTGGTCCTGCTGAGCCGGTCGTTGACTGGGAGTGGTTATGTTCGCTTACGTGGAGACCATTTGCAAACAATTCATGGAATGCCATGTCACCGGGTCACAATTGTTCGCGATTGGTTTGAAGAACACTGTGGACAGTTCGAGCGAATGATTTCGTCAACCCATCAACCCTTTATGGTACACAATCGTGAGGTCAGTTCGTGCACAAAGTCCTGCATCGGCAAAACTTCATTAATTACGGACGGCTAAAGAGGGATGATGGCTCAATATTTCTGCAAGGAACTTCGAAAGACATGTTGAGTCCATGCAACATCGAGTTGCTGCCCTACAGCGGGCAAAAGGAGGTCTAACACGATATTAGGAGGTATCCAATGACTATTGTCATCTCTGTGTAAGGTACCGGTGGCTTCTGGCAGCTCGCTACACAAAATATACACAAATCAAAAAAGGTTTTCCGTCACTCCGGTTCCCAGAACTCCTGATGATAGACGTTGACTGTGGATATTGTATCAGAGACAGTCCCTTTGACTGTTCAGAGATGTCACTAAACCTACCCAGAGAAGTAAACAACCATGCATGAGCAGCGCCTATTAGACGGAAGGGGTCCGACAGCCGATCAGTTCCAATCATTCCTCCAGGAAGGAGGTACACGGTTCGTGTTGTCTGTAGTTCAACCACGCCTAGACGGTCAATACCACGGTTCGATCGCGTCTGCATTGTTACTTTATGCCAGGGAGGGCTGTCAACAAAGGAAGTGTCAAGGCGTCTCGGAGTGAACCAAAGCGATGTTGTTCGGACATGGAGGAGATACAGAGAGACTGAAACTGTCGATGACATGCCTCGCTCAGGCCGCTCAAGGGCTACTGATGTAGTGGATGACCGCCACCTACGGATTATGGCTCGGAGGAACCCTGACAGCAACGCCACCATGTTGAATAATACTTTTCGTGAAGTCACAGGAAGTCGTGTTACGACAAAAACTGTGCGCAATAGGGTGCATGATGCGCAACTTCACTCCCGACGTCCATGCAGCGCGGTACAATTGGGCCCAACAAAATGTCGAAGGACCACTCAGGTTTGGCTGCACACGGTCTTCACCAGTGATTTCAACCAGGCAATCGTCGGAGACGTGTTTGGAGACAACCCGATCAGGCTGAACGCCTTAGACACACTGTACAGCGAGTGCAGCAAGGTGGAGATTCCCTGCTGTTTTACGGTGGCATTATTTGAGGCCGACCTATGACGCTGGTAGTCATGGAAGGAGCCGTAACGGCTGTAAGATACGTGAATGCCGTCCACCGACCGATAATGCAACCATATCGGAAGCACATTGAAGAGGCATTCTTCTTCATGAACGACAATTCGCGGCCCCATCATGTACATCTTGTGAATGACTTCCTTCAGGATAACAACAATCCTCGACAAGAGTGGCCAGTATGTCCTCCAGACATGAACCCCATCAAACATGCCTGGGATAGATTGAAAAGGCCTATTAATGGACGACGTGACCCATCAATCACTCTGAGGGATCCACGCCGAATCGCCGTTGAGGTGTGGGACAATCTGGACCAACAGTGCCTTGTGGTTTTGGATAGTATGCCACGACGAATATAGGCATGCATCAATGCAAGAGGACGTGCTACTGGGTATTACAGGTAGCGGCTTGTACAGCAGTCTGGACCACCACCTCTGAAGGTCTCGCTGTGTGGTGGTACAACATGCAGTGTGTAGTTTCATGAGCAATAATAAGGTAGGAATGATGTTTATGTTTATCCCTATCCAATTTTCAGTACAGGTTCCGGAACTCTCGGAAACGAGATAATCAGGGGTCGGATGTTGATGCCCTTAGTTTCAGCGCTGCTTAAGACTACGGCGGAACTTGACTAGGTTTTCGCTTACATATCTCCATTCGGTCGTTTCCCGATTAGGGTCCCTTACCTCAGATTTGTACTTTTACCCTTCTCCATCATCCCTGAAAGTTTGAAACATCGCCACGAAATCACCATGTATACTGTAAATAGGCTGTTTAGGTTTTTTTTATTGGTAACGCCACCTCTGTATGAAAATCACTGGCTGTGCTGTGGGCAGTCTGTGTCTGCTGTGCATTGTTGTAATACTCGCCATTGTAGTGTTAGGCAGCTGGCTGTGAACAGCGCGTAGCGTTGCGCAGTTGGAGGTGAGCCGCCAGCAGTGGTGGATGTGGGGAGAGAGATGGCGGAGATTTGTAATTTGTCATGAACTGCTATATTTATATATGATGATATCAAGGTAAATACATTGTTCGTTCTCTATTAATATCTTTCATTTGCTAACTATCCTTATCAGTAGTTAGTGCCTTCCATAGTTTGAATCTTTTATTTAGCTGGCAGTAGTGGCGCTCGCTGTATTGCGGTAGCTTGAGCAGCGAAGATTTTTGTGAGGTAAGTGATTTGTGAAAGGTATAGTTTAATGTTAGTCAGGGCCATTCTTTTGTAGGGAATTTTGAAAGTCAGATTGCGTTGCGCTAACAAAATATTGTGTGTCAGTTTAAGCACAGTCATGTATAAATTGTTGAAAGGGGACGTTTCATATGTCGACCCTTAGCCTAAGATACCTCACTGGAATCTTCTGATTTTTTCTTGTAGTTTGTGTATTTAGTGTAGCTTTTGTTTATTGCTAGCGCGTAATTGTAGAGAGAATCCCCTTTGTAGTTGTAGCCTTTCATTGTTGTACAGTAAAACAGTTGTGGCATGCATATAGATTTGTACCAAGTATTTCGCAGCTACGCTTGCAATTAACTAGATATTATTTTCAGTGCTATGTTAATGTGTTCTCCTATTTTTGCACTTCCAATTGTGCTTTTCTGTGTTATCGTGTGAAATATTGTGACAATTATGGCGTGTGAAAAACGTAACACTAGGCTCCAAAGTAAATTGAGAAATGATAGTGACGACGAGCGTAGCTTGCCAGCACCACTGGGTAATGAATTAACTAATGTTCAAAGTAGTAATTTGGTAATTGCGCATAGGGAAATGGAGCGGGCGGCAAACAATGGTGTAGACAGTGAAACAGGTAGTGAACAGGGAAGCGTTATCGATCGATTGGTCGGCAACAGCTCGCCTCAGGAATCGGGAATGACAGAACACAATATTGCAAATACTACAGACTCAGGTTTTGGGTTCTCACCGTTTTCTAAAATGAGTCAAGACACATTTTCCGCTTGTCAAAATGTGAATGTTGCCGGTGCAAATTCACTGCCGAAAAGCACTGAGGAACATGTTTCAGACACCAGTGCATTGTTATTACAATTAATGCAACAAATGGGACAAAAGCTTGAAAAGTTAGACACAATGGAACAAAATCAGAGACAAACACAGCAAAAGTTAGACACAGTGGAACAAAATCTTCAAAAGTTAGACACAATGGAACAACACCAGAGACAAACACAGCAACAGTTAGACGCAATGGGACAAAATCTTCAAAAGTTAGACACCACACTTGAACAAACACGTGAAGATTTAACTAGTGAGTTACATAACATTGAATCGAAATGTCAAAAAGGCTGTAATGACATAAAAACACAAATTTGTGAGCATTTTCAACCCATTTTTTCGCGGCATGAAAATGTATTACAGAATCACGAAGCAGCCATAAAAGAACTGCAAACCATTGTTCATGAAAATCACAACACCTTGCAAGCTAAAATTGACTCAGTTGCATCTACCGATTCGGTTACGCAACTTGCAAAAACTCAAGAAAACTTAAAGGACACAGTAGATACGATTTCAACACAAATGGACACTCTGAAACTTGGTTCAGAAAAACACGCTGAGGAAATGTGTTCACTATCGGAGAAAGTAGCCGAACTTTCGGATAAGGTCACTAACTTATCTACAAAGGTAGATGATGATCTGAATGACACAAGACCTGTAGCCTTCACTGACACAGAAGAGTATGAACAAATTAGAAAATTCAAACAGAATCAAAATCAAATCAATACACAGTACAAAAGAGAAATCCGAGAAGTACAAGATCAGCTGACACAGGTAATACAAGAATTACGTATTTCAGAGGATACTCGCGCCCCAATACGGAAGAGGGACACAGAAATACGGAACAGCCACAAAATAATAACACAGGGCATTTCGGAAGTTATGAAAGAAATTGGCAAGGTGCACCGAATTTTGAAATGGAACCGCCGAAACGACGTAACAATGACCGATATGCGACTCGCCGACATGATGACTTTGACTATAAGCTGTTCATTACTACACGTAAATTCAAAACATTTAAGAATTCTGGCAACGACATTCATCCACAAGCATGGCTCCATCAATTCTCTCATTGTTTTCCTCCCAACTGGTCATTAGAGCACAGATTAGAATTTATGTGTGGCTATTTGGAGAATGAAACAGCTGTAAGAATGCGATCGGTAATTCACGATTGCCACAGTGAAGGAGAGTTTTACCATGCCTTCCTCTCAGCATATTGGTCTCAAGCCACACAAGATCGAGTAAAACATAGCATCATAATGATGAAACGTTTCGAACAATCTGAATTTTCCAGTCTTGTGAAATATTTTGAAGACATGTTGCATAAGAATCAGTATCTTTCAAACCCATACAGCCCCTCAGAACTCATCCGCATTTGCTTAATCAAACTGCCTGAACATTTACGACATATTATTTTGGCAGGACGTTGCAAAGACGACATTGAAGCATTTCAGGGACTGTTACAAGAACTGGAAATTGACACTGACAATCGCGGAACGCAGGAGCACAACAATTACAGATCACATCCGTCGCAATTCCGCGATGAAAGAAATAATAACTGGACACGACAAAGCTATTCTCACAACACATATCGTGACCAAAACAGACACCACCCGTACGACAACCATTGGCAGAGTAGTAATAATTACAGGGAAAGATCACCTCTCCGCGGTAGTGACTATCACAGAGACAATCAGATAAACAGACAATATGGGAACCAAAATAATTATTATTACGGGAGACAGAATAACTTTAGACGCAACGGTCCAGCGTGCAGTTACGATTCAGGGAGAAATTCTCCACCACTTAACCGACAAGAAAGAAACTACAGGAACTACCGACATGACGACAGGCGATGTGATCGTAACGACAGACCTGAATTGCATCAGAACTGGCGGGACTTAAACAGGGCAGGGCCCTCTCGTCACGGTGAATTTGTAGAAGTTAGGTCTCCAAATCCCAATAACGACGCGCGTCAACAAAGAGACAATAGGCAATGACTCACACCGCTGGCAGCCACAAAACGTTCTTATGACACTAACGACGCAGCTGCCGTAGCTAGTAATTACGTAAAAATGGAAGATATTAGGGACATCTTACTCCAAGAACACGACGTAAAACATAACAACGTTGCATATCCTGTGATTTGCATTACAGTAAATGACGTAAAATTTACGGCAGTACTTGACTCTGGCAGTCCCATTTCAGTAATCAGTGAAACAGCCTTTAGCAAATGCAACAAATCGAACGATTGCCCCTCACTTCCGTTACGTAAGATTAAATTACAAGGTGCAATCTTTGGAAAAAGTGTAGATGTACGCCAACAAACCAACCTAGAATTCTTTTGTCAAAGCCACAGCTTCTCTATGAACTTTCTTATTGTTCCATTATTGTCGACGGAAATTATACTGGGAGTAGACATTTTGAATGAATACAAAGCAATCTTAAACTTTCACGATGCTGAAATAACTTTAGAAAAAGAAGGTAAGTCAGTAGCTTTGAAATTTGAAGATTGGCTCTCAAACCATGACGAAGAAATTAATCGGCTTTACCTCCTGTTAGACAACAGTTCGGAATTTTCGACGCAACTTGACGCTAACAATCATTCTGCAAGTACTGACAGGGATGATATCGACGGCGCATTTGACACTAATAAGTTAATTCAGAATAAAATTCAAACAATTGAGAATTGTAATGACACTGATAGGCAGGACCTTTTTGAGATTTTACAAGCACATTCCACAGTTTTTACTCACAAAACAGGAACAATCAAGGGATTTCAATACCAATTTCGTGTTCGTGAGCATACTAAATCTTGTGTTAGACCTTATGTAATTCCAGCACATTATAGGGACCGTGTTAGAACAGAAATACAATCTATGCTCGACGAGGGCATTATTGAGCCTGCAGTAAGCTCATACAACAATTCATTACATGTTGTTGAGAAGAAAAATGGGTCGATCAGGCTTGTCTTAGATTCGAGACAAATCAATACGATCATTATTCCTGAAACAGACAGGCCGCAAACGTTGGATGAACTTCTTCAAAATTTTAATGGTGTAAAAGTGTTGTCTTCCATTGATCTCAGATCCAGCTTTTATCAGATCGAACTTCATCCAGAATGTAGAAAATACACAGCTTTCCTTTGTTTCGGCGTTTGTTATCAGTTTCGGAAACTTCCCTTTGGTTTGAACATTTCTTCAGCAGCATTCATTCGCGGGCTATATTCCATATTACCTGAGTTCTTAAAACGTCACATCACCTTATATGTGGACGATATTCTAATAGCAGAAGCTTCATGGGAACTACATAATCGCATCCTCAACAGTTTGTTACGTATTTTTGCAGAATCTGGAATTACAGTTAACTTGGAAAAGTCTGAATTCGGTAGGTCAAAGGTGAGGTTTTTGGGACATATTATTTCTTCTGAAGGCATTCAGCCGGATCCTGAAAAGTTAGAAGCAATCAGAGCCATTCCAGTTCCATCCACAAAAAAACAAGTCCGCAGTTTTCTAGGTCTCGTAAATTTTTACCGTCGTTTTCTGAATATGCAAATTCTAGTTACACCAAAACTTTGTTCTCTCACTGGAAAAAATACTATTTGGAACTGGGACGAACAAGCACAGTTGGAATTCAGTTCTTTGAAAGAAGCGTTACTTAACGCGCCAATACTAGCTCATCCAGATCTGTCACAAGATTTCTGCCTTAGCACGGATTCTTCCAAAGTCGGTCTTGGTGCCCATTTATTTCAAGAAGCCATAGAAGATGACATTACTGTTCAGAAAACCATTGCTTTTGCTAGCCGAGTGCTAACAAAATCTGAAAAAAATTATTCCGTTACTTAATTAGAAGCTTTAGCTATCGTTTGGGCATTTAACAAATTCCGTTTCTTTCTTTCTGGTAAGCACGTAAAAGTATACAGTGATCATCGCGCATTACAATTTCTTATGTCTTCAAAATTAAATCATGACAGGTTAAAAAGTTGGGCATTGTTTCTGCAAGAATTCCACTTTACAATAGTCTACATTCCCGGCAAGGAGGATATTGTTGCGGACGCGCTGTCACGCGCACCGGCTGGGCTTGAGAAAAGTAACACACAAGGCAACCTCGAGAAAAATTTCAGTATTCTTTACATTCAGAAAGTCGCCTTTGAAAACTTCATCACCACATCTTTAAAGGACATTGCTCATGAACAAGATAAAGATCCGATTTGGAAAGACATCAAAAATAAATGGCATGAAAAGACATACACTCAGATTCGGCATTATTACCTGGTTAGAAACAACATACTCTTCAAACGCTGCACTGTTGATGACAAGCTATGGGTACTTTGCATTCCAGACGATTTTGTTAATAAGCTCATTTGGTACATTCATTTCAGCTACGCACATTTTGGTCCACGAAAATGTTATCATATTCTTCGAACGACTTGTTATTTTAACAATATGGAAAAGAGAATTCGAAGAGTCTTGTCTATTTGTAAACTTTGTCAAAAGGCGAAACCATCTACTGTCTCACATCGTGCTCCGTTATTTCCTATTATTCCTTCTAAATTAAAAGAATTTGCTGCTGTTGATCTCTTGGGACCGCTTGTCAGAACATCTAATGGATTTTCGTACGTTTTAGTCGCTGTTGAACTTACTTCAAAATTTGTTTCTTTCACTCCGTTACGTAAAGCCACTGGACGATCTGTATCCAACGCCTTTGTTAAAAATTTCTTACGTGAAGTTGGACACGTTAGCAAAGTCATTTCAGATAACGGACCTCAATTCAGATCTGCTGTTTGGTCACGCATGCTTCGCAACCACAAAATCAAACCTGTTTTTATTTCATTGTACACACCACATTGTAACCCGTCTGAACGGATTATGAAAGAAATCAATAAGCTTTGCAGACTTTATTGTCATAGAAAGCATCAGCATTGGGACAGATATTTACACTTATTTCAAAATGTGCTGAATGAAATGCCTCATGATTCCACTGCTTTACCACCTACTCTTGTACTAAAGAATGAAGAACCACCGAACAGAATTAGAGAGCTTGTACCTTTCCCAAATACACGTAAACTTCGACACAAAGACATTTGGTTCTTAAGAATATAAAATCTGCAGCAGACAAAAGGAGAAAACTACACGGTAAAGCAAATGCAAAGAAATTGTATATTGATCAGAAAGTTCTCATTAAAGCTCATTCATTGTCACATAAGAAGAAACACTTGAGTCACAAATTCTTTCTAGTTTACAATGGACCTTACAGAATCCGACGTATACCACATGATAATTGCGTTGAAGTTGAAACTCTGCGTACTAGGAAGAGTAAAGGTTTATACCACATTTCACATGTAAAACCGTTTATTGAAAGATAATCTGCTTTTTAACTTTGTCTTTGCCATAAAACTTTTCACTTCACATTTCTAGTATGCTTTGTCAGATTTAGAATCTGTTAACATGTAACAATGTTTGAAGTGAAATATCCAGTCAAGAACCAAGAGAACTTATTTAAACAGAAATTACGAATGCATTGTTATAATGAACAGACGACACAGTGTTGTTAGTTGTACATTCTTGCTTGTTAGTTGCACGATTACGTAACGACTATCAGGCTTACATACTTAGAACATTTACCAGTACTGCTAATGAGATTTTAATGCAACATTTTGGTTACCTGAAAATACATTCTGTATTTAAAGTACTTTCTGTGAGATACCAGATGACACAGTGGTTAGTTTATGGGACAGCTACACGATTTATATCACGACGATTACTAATGTGTGACAATTTACATTGTTGCTTTTGCGGAGTATCTGTTTTATATCTGCACAGTTTTTCTGTATTATTCTGGAAAGTAAAACATGTTTTAATAGTAACTTTTGTGATATAGCTACAATGAGACAGCCTTTTCCGTAGCACAACAATACGTAAGAGCACAGTAATTTCTTCATCACAACAATAAGCGTAATAACTAAGATATCTATACGCAAAGCATTTCACTTTTGTTTATCATGAGGTAAGTACATTGGCTTCTGCAGAACTTAGCTTTTGGAGGACGATAACTACGACACTTCCACAGAGATTATCTTACAACAAGATGCACATTTAGCACTGCAGGACACGCATTTCAGTGATTAATGTTGTACTTAAAACATTTATTTTTAAAGATTTTTGAATTACAAAGAAAGTTTTCCGTGATACATTTCATTCCATTGCTGTAATCTGTAACACCTGAGGGTATAATTACATTAATCCTCAGGGGGGTACATGCCTACTTTGTGTACCATGTGTTTGGCAAGCACAAGGAACCCTAGCTAATATGGTATTTGCTTATACAACTTTTATACATCGGTACCATATTTCTCTAACACACAAATTACACAGCTATCTGATCATTTAACTGAGAGAGACAAACATTTATTTTACTATATCAGTGACAGATGTTTACATAATTACACAGTTGGATAACTTCACACTTATGAAACTGTATTTTGTCTGTACTTTGTAAACTGTTCATATTTTTTCGGAATCATTGTGATACTATGAGAGCTTTGAATGATATATTTGGTATGGATTCATGATTTTTAAAGTACGTTTGAGGCAGATGACACTTTTGACATGAGCAGAGAATTTTTTTAATTATTGGAGGAAGCTACGACGATTTTGAGATTTGACTGAGGTGATATGATGTTATTTTTACGACAACGATGTGTATTATGCTGTTGCGGTATGTTTATGATCAATAAGCTGATGCTGTATGAGTTATTTTATTATGCTACGTATCTGTGATGATGAAATATTGAAGAGGTGTCTACGAATAAGGTAAGAAATAATGAGTAGAAGTTAGGGACTCTGATTTGTGGAAAAGGTTGTTGGAAACCAAGAATCGTACTTTAAGAGTTATGAAATGTGTGTAAATGCATGAATGTATCACAATGCCGACGAAAACGTTTTGAACACTGTTATATCAATAGGATTTTGTTTCTACAGATTTGTAACCCAAATTCTTGACCTCTGAAATTTTTTATATGAGACTGCCACTGTAGCGGAAACTGTTGTCGTAAATATTTCCGTAAGAAAATTAAGTGACCACCTGCACGTAATGCGTCGTGGGCACCCAGCTGTGTCAGACGCCTGGAGAAAAAGCCATTAGCGCGTGCCTTTCAGAGCACAGGAAAAAAAAAAGGGAGGCCATTATCCTGGCCATTGTCATTCCTTTAGAGAAAGCATCGCAAATCCGACACGCTGATTACTTGGAAACATATCGTACTTTCTGATATTTACTGAAATGCCTAATGAAATGACAAGAAATAGTTTGTCTACACACCTGACTATGACTACTGTCTTCCTAGATGAGAGATTTTTTTTACTACTTATGAAATGCCACATGACTATTGAACGATGTTCTTATGCTTTGCTTTGTACATAGTTGCTTATTTCATTTGATATCTAGTTTCTAGCTGCACTGCAGCATTGGTTAAAATAAAATTTTATAGATGTACTAATATAAATATTTTCTGTCTACAGATCGAGTAAATAATAATTTTTTTAAAAAAATGAGGGAGCACAAAATGACATTGAAACGTCCCCTTTCAACAATTCTACATGGCTGTGCTTAAACTGACACACAATATTTTGTTAGCGCAACACAATCTGACTTTCAAAATTCCCTGCAAAAGAATGGCCCTGACTAACATTAAACTATACCTTTCACAAATCACTTACCTCACAAAAATCTTCGCTGCTCAAGCTACTGCAATACAGCGAGCGCCACTACTGCCAGCTAAATAAAAGATTCAAACTATGGAAGGCACTAACTACTGATAGGGATAGTTAGCAAATGAAAGATATTAATAGAGAACAAACAATGTATTTACCTTGATATCATCATATATAAATATAGCAGTTCATGACAAATTTCAAAACTCCACCATCTCTCTCCCCACATCCACCACTGCTGGCGGCTCACCTCCAACTGCGCAACGCTACGCGCTGTTCACATCCAGCTGCCGCTGCCCAACACTACAATGGCAGACAACAATGCAAACTAGCCACAGACTGCACACAGCACAGCCAGTGAGATTTTCATATTGAGCGCTACGTAACGTTGCCAATAAGAAAACATAAACAGCCTACATATTGAGCGCTACGTAACGTTGCCAATAAGAAAACATAAACAGCCTACTTACATAGCCCCCATGCTCCCCACAAAAAATTTTACAAATTTTTTTTTGGGCAGTGGCCAATAATGATTTGATAAAATTTTTCATAATTACAATAACAAAGAAATCAAATGCACACACTTATTGATACAACGTTGGTCAAAAGCTAAAATTTTGTCACAGTCCATAAAGACAGTCCTGATCATTCATTACGGTAAAATATAGCGTTTTTCCCAAAGTCTGAGCAGTAGAAGAAAATGCACACGGAAGTAATGGATTTCCATGCAGTCTTGAAGAAGTAGTGTTGTCCTTACAACGGAAAGACGGTGCTGACTCTTGACATACATACAGGTAATGGGCCACAACAGAGCAAACCCACAGCAGAGTCATTCGAAGTTTGGAAGAATATTGGTAGGTAGGTCATCACAGAGCATACCCACTGTAGTCCTGGTAGAGATTACGGTATTGGTGGGCCACCAGAGGTGCAGACCCACTGTAGTCCTTGTAGAGATGGTCAGCAGCCATCTGTTGCGATTGTGCAGGTGCACATTCACCATCGAAGAGTCTTGCGGAGAATATAGCAAGTCCATAAACCACCACTTGTGCACTCACAAAGTTTTTGAAATTGTCCTTAGATCCAGCAATGCTGTTATCCAGTCCCTTGCTGAATCATTAACACACGTGCAAACACTATCAGTCCCTACTTCTCACATATTGTCCATATACTATGACCAACAGAAATGTGTGCAGTGAAATGTAACTTAATTTGAAGAACTGGTGTCTGTACAATTATAAATTTACAACATGAAAATACAACTACAAAGGTACAAAATACATCATTAAAGAACATAACAATACAGATAACATTTGTATCGAAATAACATATACATCAGTGTTACAGAAATTATGACATAAATACATACATAAAAGATCGAATAACTTTCGAAACATCAACTTCACACATGAGCATTAACACAAAACAGAATAAATAATGTCTAACATCTTTACAAAGTAAATAACATATTATTACTGCCATTATATTCGAGGATAACAGTATTCCTCATCATAGTGAATGTAGCTTAGTATTAGAAAAATTCTACAATATAAGTCTTATCAGATAAACATATAAATACAGGAAAAACATAAATACCCAAGGGTACACAAACATATAGCGGAATAATACAAGGAAAGGACAGGGTTTGTTTTACTGCAGTATTTTGCAAACAAAACTTTCTTTGCATCTTGGAGATCTCCCTTCATTCATCATTATTCCCAAAAGTCCTATCTAAGCCTGCCTTCTGTATTTTGTTCACATCCTCTGTCAAAAATAGTTTTTCTCCCTGCTTTCTGTATTCTGTTCACATCCTCTGTCAATAATAGTTTTTCTCCACTGTACAGTATCCTTTTTATTTTGCCAGACCATTTTCTGATAGCTTCTCAATGCATTTCTTATAAATTTATAATAGTTAGTTTCTTATATAGTCTCCTCTTAAGCTAACTTAAACCTACTGAGCTCAGATACTAAACTAAGGGACGAGGCAATGCAGCAGCACAAAACAAGTAACACAAACAGCAATGACCAAAAAAATGGAAAATTGCAAAGTAAGCTACAGTAAATCTAAATCAACAGAAAAAAATGCAAAATTACAACTAATATGAGCCAATGTGCAGCAACAAGAAAAGCTTAACAGAGTAATACAAAGTTAAATTTAGCAGCACTATGCCTGGCAAACAGCAGTAGTAAATGCTATGACGTATACCTAAGCATGACAAAGCTCAAGCAGAAAAAATATTACAGTACAAACAACAATGCAGATAAGGGAAATGTATATTCACATCTTAATGTCTATGTAATTAAAGTGGTGCACCACAACAACTTATTGAAAAGAAATATTACCATGTACTTGAAAAGAACATTATGTGTTACTGTTACTAGTTCCTTCTTATTGTTCTTTCCTTTCCAAGTGCTCCTTTTTTAAAGAATGTGGATCATAAAATAATTATTTAATAGATCTGTTGACAGAAAGTGTTCACATTAGCAAATGCATTTCATTTTATAAAAGCAATGCTGCAACACAGCTGGAAACCAGATATCAAATGAAATAAGCCATTACGCAAACCAAAGCATAAAAACATCATTCAATAGCTATGTGGCATTTCGTAAGTCAGTAGCTCTCAATTCTCGTAGAAAGACACTTGTCATTATCAGGTTTGCAGATGTAAGAATATTTCCGAGGATAATGGCCTCCCCTTTTTTTTTGTTCTACCTGTGCCGCTGAAAAGGGCTCGCAATAATGGCTTTTTCTCCAGGCGTCTGACACAGCTGGGTGCCCGTGACGCATTACGTGCAGGTGGTCACTTAACTTTCGTACGGAAATATTTACGACAGCAGTTTCTGCTACAGTGACAGTCTCATATAAACATTTCACAGGTCGAAAATTTGCGTAACAAATATGTAGAAAAAAAATCCTGTAAATATAACAGTGTTCAAAAAATTTTCGCCAGCATTGTGATACATTCACGCATATACACACATTTGATAACTCTTAAAGTACGATTCTTGGTTTCCAACATCCTTTTTCACAAGTCAAAGTCCCACTACTCATTACTCCTTACCTTATTACACATATATTCGTCGACACGTCAATCTTGCGACAACACTTCAATATTTCATCATAATTGCATCAGCTTATTGATCATAAACATACCTCAACAGCATAATACACATCGTCGTCGTAAAAATAACATCATAACACCTCAGTCAAATCTCAAAATCGTCGTAGCTTCCTCCAATAATTAAAAAAATTCTCTGCTCATGTCAAAAGTGTCATCTGCGTCAAACGTACTTTAAAAATCATAATCCCTTTACCAAATACATCATTCAAAGCTCTCATAGTATCACAATGGTTCTGAAAAAATATGAACAGTTCACAAAGTACAGACAAAATACAGTTTCATAAGTGTGAAGTTATCCAACTGTGTAATTATGTAAACACCTGTCACAGATGTAGTAAAAAAAGTTTCTTTCTCTGTTAAATGATCAGATAGCTGTGTAATTCTGTGTTAGAGAAATATGGTACCAACGTGTAAAGTTGTATAAGCAAATACCATATTAGCTATGGCTCCTTGTGCTTGCCAAACACATGGTACACAAAGTAAGCATGTACCCCCCTGAGGATTATTATAATTATACCCTCAGGTGTTACAGATTACAGCAATGGAATGAAATGTATCACGGAAAACTTTCTTTGTAATTCAAAAATCTTTAAAAATAAATGTTTTAAGTACAAAATTAATCACTCAAATACGTGTCCTGTAGCGCTAAATATGCGTTTTGCTGTAAGATAATCTCTGTGGAAGTGTCGTAGTTATCGTCCTCCGAAAGCTAAGTTCTGCAGAAGACAATGTACTTACCTCATGATAAACGAAAGTGAAATGCTTTGCGTATAGATATCTTAGTTATTACGCTTATTGTTGTGGTGAAGAACGTACTGTGCTGTAACGTATTGTTGTGCTACGGAAAACCCTGTCTCATTGTAGCTATACTACAGAAGTGACTACTAAAACATGTTTTACTTTCCAGAATAAAACAGAAAAACTGTGCAGATATAAAACAGAAACACCGCAAAAGCAACATTGTATATTGTCACTCATTAGTAGCGTCGTGATAAAATCGTGTAGCTGTCACATAAACTAACCACTGTGTCATCTGGTATCTCACAGAAAGTACTTTAAATCCAGAATATATTTTCAAGTAAACCAAAATGTTGCATTAAAATCTCATTAGCAGTACTGGTAAATGTTCTAAGTATGTAAGCCTTATAGTCGTTCCATAATCGTGCAACTAACAAGCAAGAATGTACACACACAATAACACTGTGACGTCTGTTCACTATAGCAATGCATTCGTCATTTCTGTTTAAGTAAGTTCTCTTGGTTCTTGATTGGATATTTAACTTCAAACATTGTTGTATGTTAACAGATTCTAAGTCTGACAATGCATATTAGAAATGTGAAGTGAAAAATTTTATGGCAAAGACTAAGTTAAAAAGCAGATTATCTTTCAATAAATGGTTTTACATGTGAAACCTGGTGTAAACCTTTACTCTTCATAGTACTCAGAGATTGAACTTGAATGCAATTGTCATGTGGTATACGTCGGCAAAGAATACTGGAATTTTTCTCAAGGTTAGCGTCTATCTTATTTTTCTCTGAGCCAGCCGGCGCACGTGGGTGCCTGCGGCGCGAGTCATTGTCTGTCTCTTTGTTGGCGCGCGTTGTTATTGGGATTAGGAGACCTAACTACATATTGAGCGCTACGTAACGTTGCCAATAAGAAAACATAAACAGCCTACTTACAACATTTACCTTCACAGGAACTGCATTCATAATTTTCTTTTCAAGTAATTGGTAACTTTTTGGTAGAATAACTTCTTGTGGTGCACCACTTTAATTACTTAGACATTAAGATGTGAATATACATTTCCCTTATCTGCATTGTTATCTTTAGTGTACTATTTTTTCTGCTTGAGCTATGTCATGTTTAGGTATAAGTTACTGCTGTTTGCCAGGCATAGTGTTACTGAATTTGACTTTGTGTTACTATGCTAAGCCAGTTTTACTACTCATTTATTTTTATTGTTGCTGCACATTGGCTCATATTAGTTGTAATGTTGAATTGCTTGGTAATTTAGATTTACTGTAGCTTGCTTTGCGATTTTCCATTTTTTATTGCTGTTTATATTTATTGTTTTATGTGCTGCTGCATTGCCTCGTCCCTTAGTTTAATATCTGTGCTCAGTAGATTTAAGTTAGCTTAAGAGGGGGTAGACTATATAAGAAATGAACTATGGAGAATAGGGGAAGAATGCTTTGAAAGTTACATGAAAACGATTTGGGCCTAAATGAGTATCGTACAATGAGCCATATTTATTTTGAAAGAAATATGAATAGAATACAGAAAGCAGGTATAGATAGGACTTTTTGGGAATAATGACGAATGAAGGGAGATCTCCGAGAAATAATGCAAAATACTGCAGTACAACAAACCCTGTCCTTTCTTTTTGTGTTATCCCACTATGTGTTTGTGTACCCTTGTGTATTTTTCTTCCTGTCTCTGTGTAATTTCATAGAATTTTTTCTTCTTTTAATATTAAGCTACATTCACTATGATGAGGAATACTGTTATCCTCAAATATAATTTTCATTAATAATATATCATTTACCTTGTAAATATGCTTAGACATTATTTATTCTGGTTTGTTGCTCACATGTGAAGGTGATGTTTCAAAAGTTCTTGTGATATTTTATGTATGTACTCATGTCATAATTCCACTGATGTATATGTTAGTTCGATTCTTATGTAAAGCCTGTGTTACTACAATTGTTATCTATATTGCTATGTTCTTTAATGATGTATTTTGTACCTTTGTAATTGTATTCTTATGTTATAAAATTGTACTTGACACCAGTTCATCTTATTATTAACTTGTAAGTTACATTTCACTGCACACGTTTCTGTTGGTCATAGTATATGGACAAAATGTGAGAAGTTGGGACTGTTAGTGTTTGCATGTGTGTTAATCATTCAGCAAGGGACTGGATAACAGCATTGCTGGTTCTAAGGACAATTCCAAACACTTTGTGAGTGCACAAGTGGTGGTTTATGGACTTGCTATATTCTCTGCAAGACTCTTCGATGGTGATTGTGCACCTGCACAGTCGCAACAGATGGCTGCTGGCCATTTCTACAAGGACTACAGTGGGTCTACACCTTTGCTGACTCACCAGTACCATTATTTCTACAAGGCCTGCAGTGGGTCTGCACCTCTGGTGGCCCACCAATACCGTAATCTCTACCAGGACTACAGTGGGTCTGTTCTGTGATGACCTACCTACCAATATTCTTCAAAACGTCGAATGACTCTGCTGTGGGTTTGCTATGTTGTGGCCCATTACCTGTCTGCATGTCTAGTCAGCACTGTCTTTCCGTTGGAAGGACAACACTACTTCTTCAAGACTGCATGGAAATGCACTACGTCTGTGTGCATTGTCTTTTACTGGTCAGACTTTGAGAAAAACACTGCAATTTTACTGTGACAAATGATGAGGACTGTCTTTATGGACTGTGAGAAATTTTTAGCTTTTGACCAACATTGTATCAATAAGTGTGTGCATTTGATTTCTTTGTTATTGTAATTATGAAAATTTTTTTTCAAATCTGTATTGGCCACTGCCCAATCCAATTTGTAAAATTTTTTTGTGGGGAGCATGGGGGCTATGTAAGTAGGCTGTTTAGGTTTTTTTATTGGTAACGCCACCTCTGTATGAAAATCACTGGCTGTGCTGTGGGCAGTCTGTGTCTGCTGTGCATTGTTGTAATACTCGCCATTGTAGTGTTAGGCAGCTGGCTGTGAACAGCGCGTAGCGTTGCGCAGTTGGAGGTGAGCCGCCAGCAGTGGTGGATGTGGGGAGAGAGATGGCGGAGATTTGTAATTTGTCATGAACTGCTATATTTATATATGATGATATCAAGGTAAATACATTGTTCGTTCTCTATTAATATCTTTCATTTGCTAACTATCCCTATCAGTAGTTAGTGCCTTCCATAGTTTGAATCTTTTATTTAGCTGGCAGTAGTGGCGCTCGCTGTATTGCGGTAGCTTGAGCAGCGAAGATTTTTGTGAGGTAAGTGATTTGTGAAAGGTATAGTTTAATGTTAGTCAGGGCCATTCTTTTGTAGGGAATTTTGAAAGGCAGATTGCGTTGCGCTAACAAAATATTGTGTGTCAGTTTTGTGGTGTCACCGCCAGACACCACACTTGCTAGGTGGTAGCTTAAATCGGCCGCGGTCCATTTAGTACATGTCGGACCCGCGTGTCGCCACTGTGTAATCGCAGACCTAGCGCCACCACCAAGGCAGGTCTCGTGATACGAGAGAGCACTCGCCCCAGTTGTACGAGAACCTAGCTACCGACCAGATGTACGAAGCCTTTCTCTCTCATTAGCCGAGAGACAGAATAGCCATCAGCTAAGTTAATGGCTACGAACTAGCAAGGCGCCATTTGTATCAGTGCCTATAGCTTACGAGTATTCAAGAGAGATGTATTCCAAGGACTAATAAAAAGATAAGTAATAAGCATCTACATACTTTTCTTCTTATTCATTTATAAGTTCTCATGTTCCAGACTTCACGCCCGTCTGCGTTAGCCTTGCGTGCCCTATCGGCTACAGCGTTAGTCTAGCTTGCCTTTTCAGCCATCTCAACTTCACGGTGTCGGCCCAGCTACCGACACAACAAGTTTAAGCACAGTCATGTATAAATTGTTGAAAGGGGACGTTTCAATACCTAGTGTCTCTACTAAGAGTCTCGTGTTTCAGCATATATTTGCAAGTTTGGTTTTGCAGTGTGTCAGCACAAATAAATACTGCTCATCACACATTTCACGCGACACCCAGCGTCTACTAAACGCGTCAGGTGTTTCCCGTTTCAAACAAAACGACTTTTAAATCGGAGTTTTGCGTGTCTATTCAATAGAGCGCTACGAGAATAGTCCAACGCGGTATTCATTTAATCGATATATGTTAACAGGAACCGTGAAACACGAAGAATAATCAGTACTCCATCAGCGAAGGAGCAGCGCTTCTGCGTGGCGGTAACAGTCAGCGCATGCCGGGGCGGTGCTGCCACTGCTGAAGCGTTGGTTATTCTTCGTGTCTCTCTGTTCCTTTTAACACATATCGGTAAATCGCCTATGGTACTAGACTAATCCGTTAGAGCTCTATCGAATGGGCACGCATAATGCTGCTTTAAAAATCATTTTCTTTGAAATGAGAAACAAAACCGACGCATTCCGTCGACATTGGGCTGACTCCAGCTACATGTTCCAAAAACAAAATAGCAAATATCTTTCTGAACACCACAGGTAATGCGCCTGATAACTCTTAGACCAGATATCCCGTATATACACTAGCTCCTTTGGCTTGATGCAATACACTTTCTCAGTACCTGTTTCATGTAATAAACAACATGATCAAGGGACAGTTTTCTCTTCATACTGTTAAAGTATTCCAAGTCAAGTAAGTACAGGGAAAATATCAACAGTTCGTTTCTGTAAATTTTATGATGTCACCCCTTCTCACCAGCATCCCCAAGCATCTAGGTCTAGTATGAGGTATTTTTTATACGATTGAAATTGCAGCCAATGTTTCTGATTTATATTTTATGTCAGTCTTTTCCACTTCCACTCTCACGGAAATTTTTCCAGGCAGCAAGAGATAAGTGTGACAAGTCTGGTGGAAATCGCTTCACGCCTTACACAGATAAGCTTATATGTCACTTTGTTTGCCTTCTCTGACCCCTTTCCTACCCCTAGTAGTGAGACGTGATCAAGATTGTCACCAGTGAGCCTAGAGACGATAAAAAACACGGTTTCGATAAACTGAAAGTGTCGTCAGACACTTTCTGCAGCAGGTAATATACGCACATTCCATCTGCACGGGTTGTGACGCAATCCGCCAATCACAGCCAACGTGTAGGAACTCAACTGAAAACACAGTGCAGGCATACATGACTTTAAAGAATAAATTCCTCCTCTCCCTCCCTCATTCCTACGGAAGGTACGTGGTTCTTCCTCCCACAATACTTCTTTGTGGGCAGTAAGTGATGTGTGTTCCAAGTTTGGCTGATAGCGGTACAGTGGTTCAGCAGTTGTGGGAAGTACAAGTATAGATACATAAATGTAATTATACGGGCAAAATCACGTAAACCTTGCACCGCAAATATTTCTGAAATGAAAAATACGGTTGACGTGCTGTTCTCACAGAATGAATCGATAGTCAGGGGCTCGTACTGTTAGCCAATAAACAGATCTAATAGTACTTAGCAAGTATACGCTTCGTGCAAAAATACCCTTTTTAAATGGAATAATGACTATTGACACTAACAGATTAAAAGTAAGTTAAATTAGAGTTCCAGTGGTGTTTGTTGCAGGATTCTAGTGCGAGTCGTTCACAAGATATCGTATTTGGAACAGTTTGCACACGGACCTTATTTGCACCATTCAGCCTGCATAGTTGCTTGGTAAATGTTATGTTTTCTTACAGTGTGCATGTGCGTTCCTTGAGCGCATTGCGACTTGTTAGTCAGTTAGTATGTGATTGTCACAGCAGCAGGTCGCGAGTGGACGATGGGATTACCAATACAGAAAACGTCGACATGCTCGTGGTGTATGGAGATTGTAGGAAGACTGCAGTTCGTTCTGGAACGGTGTCTGCTGCGAGATATCCCAATACACGTGAACCATTTCAGCAATTATTTATCAACCTTTTAAACCAGTTACGTGAAAGAGGTAGTGCCGCACCTACACAACGTAACAGAAGGTAACAAATGACGGCAGAAGAGGGAGAAATTAATGTTCTTGCAGCTGTTGCAGTTGATCCGCACGTTAGCTCCCTCGCAGTCGCACAAGGAAGTGGCTTGAGTCAGGCAAGTGTTCTACGCATTCTCCATAGACATAGGTTCCACCCCTATCACATCTGTTGCATTCAAGAGCTGCATGGAAACGATTATGAAAATCGTGTTACCTTCTGCACAAGGTCATCAAGACATTATACCCCGGATGTACCGTACATCTTGTATAGTTATGAAGCCACATTTAGCAGCCATGGCTGGGTAAATCGTGGAAACATGCACTATTGGTCTGTTGACGATCTCCGTTGGCTTCGTAAGGTACAACGTCGGTGTCCATGGAGTGTAAATGTGTGGGGTGGGACAGTGATCCACAAGCTCATACAGCTGTATTTCATAGACGGAAGACCGAACGTACACAAGTATCGCAACATCCTGACACACTATCTTCCACGGATGCCACAAGACGCTCGTGTGTAGAGTAGGAGAAACCTATGGTACCAACATGATGGCTGTCTAGCACACAGCGCACAAAGTACTACAGTATTTCTTCACGAATTGTTTCCAAATCATTGCACTGGACACAGAGGACATGTTCTTGACCAGCCCATTTCCGGATTTGACGACTGTAGACTGTTTTCTGTGGGGCAAGCTGAAAGAGGCTGTCTAGAGATAATACCAAGTGCACTCGATGATATGCAACGACGTATTACTGCAGCCTGTTCTGACATCTCCGATGCAGTGCTAGCACGTGTGCAACATGGTTCGATACCAGTCTGGAAGCGTGTGTTGCCGCTGCTAGTGGTAATTTTAAACATAACCTGTGACAGTCAGTTGTCTCGTTATTGTGTGTACTTACGTTCCTTTAGTGGGTGCTTCCACGTGTATTGTACGAGTGTCGGCGTGGGAACTTTCCAAAATACAATACCTCGTTAACTACTTGCACTAGATCCCGCGACAAACACCACTGACATTCTAATTTACTATACTTTTAGTTTGCTAATGTCAATAGACATTGTTCCATTTGAAAAGGGTATGTGTGCACAAAAAATATACTTTGTAAGTATTATTACAATCTGTTGATTCACTAAAAATACAAGACCGTGATTTCCAGTCCATTCAGTGAAACCCTACATCAGTAGCTGTTTCCATTTTCGCAGTATCTGTGGAAATGTTTCAGTGATTCACATTTATACTAGACAATTTGGAATGCTTCACAATTGTTGATTATGTATGGGAACTGGATATAAATCCTAAACCCCTGTCCCCCTTCTCTCTGTCCATCTGTCCCTCCCCCATGCCTTTCTCAATCTCCTCCCCCTTTAACCTATGTGCATCTCCTCCTCCCCCCTCTTTGTCCATTTCATCCCCTAGCCTTTGACCTCTTACATCTCTCTCTGATCTTGAAACATATTTGTTGTCAGTGCAAACGAAACCTTGATTGCGAACTCAAGTCGCATAAAATGAATGGGTAAATCGGTCGGGCTCATTGGTACTTGGTATAAGAGACTCGTCTCCAGCTGCTGGATCTGTAGAATAGAAACTGGAATGAAAGTGTGTATTGAACCGGGGACCTAGAAACGACGCTTCGTCGTCGCGGTGCCCCTCAGTGGTTCACACCCCTACAACAGGCCACAGCAGTCCACTCACACCAACGCCGCCCCACACTGAACCCAGGGTTATTGAGTGGTCGCTTGTGTCTTACGTCTGTACGCGTGATTTCCACTCCACTAAATATCCCTTGGTCCAGTGTTTCCGATGTGTTAGCGAAGTGGAAACGTGAAGGCACACGTACAGCACAAAAGCGTAGTGGCCGACGTCGTCTGTTGACTGACAGAAACCGCCGACTGTTGAAGAGAGACGTAATGTGTAATAGACACCTATCCAAACTATTACACAGGAATTTCAAACTGCATCAGGATCCACTGCGAGAACTATGACGCTACTAGGCGGGAGGCGAGAATTTTTGAATTTCATGGTCGAGCGGCTGCTCATAAGCAACACATCACGCCGGTAAATGTTATGCGACGCCTTGGTTGGTGTAAGGAGCATAAACACTGCACGATTGAACAGTGGAAAACCGTTGTGTGGAGTGACACAATGTGGCCATCCGATGGCTGGGTCGGATACGGCAAATGCCCGGTGAACGTCATCTGTCAGCGTGTGTGGTGCTAACAGTAAAATTCGGAGGATGTGGTGTTCTGGTGTGGTCGGGTTTTTCATGGAGGGGGCTTGCACCCCTTGTTGTTTTTGCGTGGAACTATCAAAGCAAAATCCTACATTGCAGTTTTAAGCACCTTCTTGCTTCTCACTGTTGAAGAGCAATTCGGGGATGGCGATTGCATCTTTCAACACGATCGAGCATTTGGTAATAACGCATGGCCTGTGGCAGAGTGGTTACAAGACAATAACATCCCTGTAATACACTGGCCTGCACAAAGTCCTGACCTAAATCCTATAGAACACTTTTGGGATGCTTTAGAACGCCGACTTCGTTCCAGGCCTCACCGACCGACAACGATACCTATCCTCACTGCAGCACTCCGTGAAGAATGGGCTGCCATTTCCCATGAAACCTTGCAGCAGTTGATTGAACAGATGCGTGCGAGAGTGGAAACTGTAATCAAGGCTAATGGTGGGCCAACATCGTATTGAATTCCAGCATTACCGATGGAGGGCGCCACGAACTTGTAAGTCATTTTCAGCCACATGTCCTTATACTTTTGAGCACATAGTGTATATGGCGATATACTAAGAAACGAACATAATTCAAATCCAATAGTGTAATCTGCGAACACCGAATGTAGAAGGCATTACTCTTACCTATTTAATGGGTTTCTGCTGGAATGCTAATCATTTGCCTGTGCAAACAGCGTGCAATACACTCCATAACAATTTTATGCTTGTAACAGGCTGTTTCCCTCGTGTGGTGGTATTGTATTTTCCAGAATGGTTCAAATGGCTCTGAGCACTATGGGACTCATCATCTGCGGTCGTCAGTCCCGTAGAACTTATAACTACTTAAACCAAACTCACCTAAGGACATCACACATATCAACGTCCGAGGCAGGATTCGAGCCTACGACCGTAACGATAGCGCGGTTCCAGATTGAAGCGCCTAGAACGGCTCGGCCACAGCTGCCGGCTATTGTATTTTTAATGGAAATACTGGGTGTCCCTCCTAAGATTCATTGGGGTATTTTCTCTGATGTTACGGTACAAATTTTACAATTCGTTTTTGCAATTTGTAGCTGGAGTCACCCAGACAAATACTGTTCATCAAGTCTTTCATGCTACTACCCGTGTCGACAGAAGGCGTCGTTTTCTTCCCCTTTAGGAATAGAATTACTTTTTAAAGTGAAATTTTACTTGCCCATTCGATGTAGCGTTCGCTTACTCGTTACTTGCAATATTAATTTTAGCGACGTGTAATTGCATGGAAAGTGGAACATGAAGAAGAAGCAGTACTGCAGCACCGACTGACCAGCACCCTGGACCGCGCCGACTGCTACCGCCATGCAGCACCACTGCTCAATCGCTTCTGGAGTACTGGTTATCCTTCCTGTTTTAATATCAGTGTTATTACATACCGATGAATCAAACCTCGTGCTAGACTAATTCGTTACTCCATCGAACGGGCTCATTTCGGTATGTACAGCGATGTTCTTGATATGTAAAATTTTCTCCTTCCAATAGAAATCATCTGCTTAAAGTATTCCATTTAGAGCAGTATCCAGTTAAACTCAACATTCTCCTTTATTATGAGTTTGTAGACTCGTTAAGAAAACGAAAGTGGTTGGTTCTGTGAGCTGTGAATTTTCTTAAATGCTTACACTAACGACAACTGCTGGAGGCAACTATTTGTCTTTACAAAAGTTAAATATCAAATGGCGTTGTGAGGTACTAATAATCATAACAGTTAGTTTAGTTCTTAAATATTTCATACCAAAAATACAGTCCTCATATTTTCTCTACGATTCACATTAATCGGATTATCAATCAGTGATAATATTCGTCTGTATTGCTTTACGGCTATCTGTAACTGATAATAACTCTTCATAAAAGAAACACCGCCAATTTGTAAATGATCATTTATCCTTTTTTGCATTTTAAGCTCTCTTTCCTTACTGGAATCATATCGCTGACATTTGTGGCAGATATACGTTTCTCAATATTTGTAAAATTGAAGATTTTTTTCTTCTCCGGAACATATAAATTCATCTATGGCTTTTCAATTTTGTGTATGATGCAACTAAGGCGAAAAACGAGAATGCCATTTTTATTACTTTTTATACAGGGTGTTTCAAAAAGGACTTTACAGATTAAAAATTACTATAAATTACTTCACAGTACCTACAAAAGTGACTGTAGTGTCAATTTGTAGAGAAATACATCACGTTTTGTCTCGAGTAGTTCGCTAGTGCCGAATCGGACCGTAAGGAGTGCTAGCGGAAGTTGCGTTATGTATGGCTGCCTTCACTGGACCCGAGCTTGCTAGCTTTGTGTTTTGGTTTGAAGAATCGAAGTCGACGGCAACAGTGTAATTTCCGTACCAAGTAAGCTAAAGGTCCTTCTAGTAAGCCTATAGTTTATGTGTGGCATAAATCTTTCGTAGAAACAGGGTGCTCGGTAAGACATAGGAAACCGTTGAGCGAGTGAGACAATGTTTTGTCAACAGCCCTATGAAATCGATCCGCCGTGCATCTCGCGAACTGCAAATCCCACATACGACTGTTTGGCGTGTTTTGAGAAACCGTTCGCGTTTGAATCCACGCAGATTGACGATCTACATGCAATAAAAGACACTGATAAAATTGTCCACAACAACTTCTGTGTGGATATGTTAAGTCGATTACATGGGGATAAACATTTCTTTGGACAAAATCATCTTTTCCGGCAAGTCGTCTTTTGACTTAAGCGACAAGATTAACACACATAACTGCAGGATTTGGGGCAGTGAGAATCCAAATCAAACATTGAAACATGTTCGTGATAGCGCTAAACTTAACGTCTTTTGTGCATTGAGCAAGAACAAAGTGTACAGCCCCTTTTTTCCGTGAGAAAACCATCAACAGGGTAGTGTACTTAGACAAGTTACAAAAATTTTTGATACCGCAGGTGGATGAAGATGAGCAAGAACGAAATGTTTATTTCGTGCAAGATGGTGCACCACCTCACTACCAGGTTGACGTCCGGGATTTTCTCTGTGACCGCTTTCCAGGTTAGTGGCTTGGCCATGATACGCCAAATGCGAGTCGATTTTTTAATGGGGATTCGTAAAGGATGTGGTGTGTGCACCTCCTGTGCCGGTTTCTGTACCTGAACTCAGAGCAATAATTTACGCCGCCACTGAGCAAGTTCACCTGCACAGCGAGTTTGGGAAGCAATTCTGATGAATTGTGTGTAGGTTAACCAACGGAAGCCACACACAACATCTTTAGTGCAAGGCAAAAAAAAAAAAAGAAAACACTTGATCTGTTTCCCTACAAAATAACACTTAACCCAGCTCTATGTCTTCTTTCAATAAATTTGTATCAATTTTTAAAGTTGTAAACCTCTTTTTGGAACACCGCGTACAATATTGTTAAGCAGTTAGAACATGACCAGTGTTTACGTGCTCAGTTTTCTTTTTAGGAGTATGGTGATGGTTTGAGAAGTAATTGGCCTCTTCTATACGTCAATTCACTAGTCACTAGTTCGTTATTTTTTTAAGGCTGATACAGCTTTTAACAAGCTCCTTCTGAAATATCGGTTCATTCCCCCCCCCCCCCCCCCCCTCCCCAGTAATTGGCTATAGGCAGTTGTCTGAACAAGGTGTGGTGCGTGAATTCTCAAAAACAGAAAAAAAATCGTGTATCGAGCAGTGTGTAAGTTTATTTTGTAAACGAACAATTGACGTCCACCGTATTTTACTCAAAATTCAAGAATAAAGATTTTTTTGGAAAAGAGTATTTGACGGGTACCGAAATTTTTTCTAACTCCATGAATGTCCATGGTGACTCTTCTCGTTCACGTTCCACCACGAGAATATTCGTCGCCATACCTTAACAAGGCAGTGCAAGGGATCAAGATGATGCAAGTGAGAGCCACTACATCAGAAACAGCCAAAAAATCTTCACGCTATTGTCTTGAGAGACTGGAGTATGAAGGTACATGAAGTTGCCAGGTTTTAGTGATTTCTGAAGAACACATGGGCCGAATTTTGCGTGAAGAAGGTCTGTGCAAGACGGATGCGTCCCCTGTTCATAGCGGATCATAAAAGAAAGCGCTCGACAACAAGAGAAACTGAAGACTAGGAAGACTGCCAGTTCCATCGTGTTAATGCCCGAATAAATGAGAGAGACGAAGATAGCAACCAGTGCTCGCTCCAGTGTTGACAAGAACTGCTCGACTTTAATTTTTGCACCACACTGTCGGTTTACAAGCGGTACTTATAAGTTTATTGTGATCTAATTTACAATTTAACCGAATAAAAAACACTGATAGTATAATTCAGGTTCATTTCTCGTAACAATCTTGTGTAGAGTGCACTCAGGTAAATGTGATAGATTTTCGCCAACTTTTGAAAGACTGTCTAATCGACACACTGATTGCGGGTCCCAGAGGCACCAGAGTTCAATCCCACTGTGCACAACTGGGACAACATTGGGCTCAACTGGACCTAACGATATTAGCTTCTTCTCCGATCGTAACGCATTCCTGAAACGTGACGTAATACGTGCGCAAATGGAAAGAGAACAGAACACCGACAATATTTATTTTTCGTCAATATTAATTTCTGGATTTTAGTTTGTAATGACATGCAATTTACACGCATCCTCACTGGAATTTTTGATGTGAACACCTCATGTCTTCGTCCTTGAGGATAGTTCAACTTACGCATAAACAAATGTAACACAGCATCAAAAGGCAGAAACCTCCATTATTATATGATTACACTCAGAACAATACATTGACATGTATGAAATGTCTAGGAGAATGCGTTGGGAGCGAATTAAAGTGGAATGGCCACATATAACTAGTCACTAAATGAGATTAATTGGATGGCTCTCCTCAGAAACAGTAGTTCACCGACAAAGGACGTAGCATACAGAACCCTTGTTCGACCTATACTTGAGTATTGTTAGTCAGCCTGGGATCAGTACCAAATGGGATTGATAGAGAGTACAGAAATGATCCCAAGGAGAGCAGCACATTTCGTTACAATTGGTTTAGCAAGCAAGAAAACTTCACGCAAATGCTAAGCCAACTCCAGCGGGAGACGGTGCTAATGTTGAAATAAACGTAATTGACCCGTGTATGTTTCTGGTGCTGCTTATATGTTTTAAGTATAGCGAGAACGTCATGTTATTCGAATTTTAGCTATCCATTTGAGCAGTATACCAGGATATTTTTATACGGAAAAATTCACAGACAGTTTGAAACAAAAAATTTTGAGCACATGTTAAGTACCAATCCGTCTATACTTTCATTAGTTGGGTGAAGTAATTCACACTTCACATAAGGTAAAGTACTAGGGAAGGCCTTTCTATATGTAGTACCTGACCTGTCGTCGTTTGAAGCTCTTAGAGTAAAACCGTGTGTATTTTTTTGTGTACACAGTGTCTTAACATTAAAGGACAGTGATGTAACTGGGTAATAGGTGAGCATATGTACGACCAACCTACTACCGTTTCCACTACTAGTGGCTATTTGCTTAAAGAAAGCCTCCACCGACATAGTAACCAGATGCCGTCAAAGATGAATGAAGAGCCCTTTCTAAAATATTCCTGCTATCCCACATTTTAACAAGGAAAGAAAAATATAGCTTCCGTCACATTCACGGAATAAGTTGGCATTCAATAATACCAACTTTTAACAACGCAATTATTTTTCGATTTCTTACAAACTGACTACAGCGGTGACAGCGGCTTTTAAATTTGCAGAACGTTCTTCACGAAGTTGGCACGCCTGGCCGCAGAGACTGAGTTACCAAAGTCCGTGACGGGTTCCATGCCTAATTTATTCCGCTAATTTAATTTTCGGGAGGCTGCCGCTACGCGCACTCGGCCGATCGGAATTCTAATTTACCTACAGCTTGCAACCTCAGACCTGTGCCGCACCTTTTTGCTGCTCTTCTTCCCTCTCCCTCCCCCTCCACCTTTCTCCAACCCTTCAATCCACCACACCCTTTCTCTCTCTCTCTCGCTCTAAAACTCCCTCTCTCTCTCTTTCTCGCTCTACTCGCTCTATAACTATCTCCCTCTTCCTCTCTCCTTCTCTCCCCCTCCTCCTCTTTTTTCCCCTCCCTCGGTTAGAACTTCTTCTTCGTTTCGCACCTTTCTTATATTTGTTGTGCATTCATTCACTTGCCCATACCAATGCAGTTCCAAAACTTATGACTTCTAAAGTAATTGGTATCCCAACGATTTGCCCTTCTCGCAGCGTGCGACTCACAGTGCATTGTTCTTCACTTGCGGTCACTGCCTGTTTCTCTGCTTCACTGCGAGGCAGGTCAGTAGACTAGCAATTTTCACGTCCCGAGGTCTATCTATAAAACATATCCTCACAATATGAAACAAGTCAACTGATTCACTACAACTTGTCAGTGAATAGACGGTGACTATTTACGTGGTAATTTTACAAACACTTATATTTTGTTCACTTATATAATAACTGATTAACTGTAGCATACACGGGCGTTACTGAGTCAAGAACTTCTCCGTAATGCACCAAGATTTTAGCTCATATCTTTTAAAGCAGATTATTTCTGTTTGCCTGTTCTCAGCCGTATAGCTCCCCAACTTTTGCGGCTAGAATCTGTTCTCGAAGGAGATTGTTCAAATGGCTCTGAGCACTAGGAGACATCTACATCTATACTCCGCGAGCCACCTTACGGTGTGTGGCGGAGGGTACTTATTGTACCACTATCTGATCCCCCCTTCCCTGTTCCATTCACGAATTGTGCGTGGGAAGAACGACTGCTTGTAAGTCTCCGTATTTGCTCTAATTTCCCGGATCTTTTCGTTGTGATCATTACGCGAGATATATGTGGGCGGTAGTAATACGTTGCCCATCTCTTCCCGGAATGTGCTCTCTCGTAATTTCGATAATAAACCTCTCCGTATTGCGTAACGCCTTTCTTGAAGTGTCCGCCACTGGAGCTTGTTCAGCATCTCCGTAACGCTCTCGCGCTGACTAAATGTCCCCATGACGAATCGCGCTGCTTTTCGCTGGATCATGTCTATCTCTTCTATTAATCCAACCTGGTAAGGGTCCCATACTGATGAGCAATACTCAAGAATCGGACGAACAAGCGTTTTGTAAGCTACTTCTTTCGTCGATGAGTCACATTTTCTTAGAATTCTTCCTATGAATCTCAACCTGGCGCCTGCTTTTCCCACTATTTGTTTTATGTGATCATTCCACTTCAGATCGCTCCGGATAGTAACTCCTAAGTATTTTACGGTCGTTACCGCTTCCAATGATTTACCACCTATGGCATAATCGTACTGGAATGGATTTCTGCCCCTATGTATGCGCATTATATTACATTTATCTACGTTTAGGGAAAGCTGCCAGCTGTCGCACCATGCATTAATCCTCTGCAGGTCCTCCTGGAGTACGTACGAGTCTTCTGATGTTGCTACTTTCTTGTAGACAACCGTGTCATCTGCAAATAGCCTCACGGAGCTACCGATGTTGTCAACTAAGTCATTTATGTATATTGTAAACAATAAAGGTCCTATCACGCTTCCCTGCGGTACTCCCGAAATTACCTCTACATCTGCAGATTTTGAACCGTTAAGAATGACATGTTGTGTTCTTTCTTCTAGGAAATCCTGAATCCAATCACAAACCTGGTCCGATATTCCGTAAGCTCGTATTTTTTTCACTAAACGTAAGTGCGGAACCGTATCAAATGCCTTCCTGAAGTCCAGGAATACGGCATCAATCTGCTCGCCAGTGTCTACGGCACTGTGAATTTCTTGGGCAAATAGGGCGAGCTGAGTTTCACATGATCTCTGTTTGCGGAGACTTAACATCTGAGGTCATCAGTTTCCTAGAACTTAGAACATCTTAAACATAACAACCTAAGGACATCACACACATCCACGCCCGAGGCAGGATTGGAACCTGCGACCGTAGTGGTCGCGTGGTTCCAGACTGAAGCGCCTAGAACCACTCGGTCACACCGGCCGGCCTCGAGCTAAATTTACAAAATTATCTGGGGATACTCACCTTCCTGTACATGAGGACATTCCTGCACTCAATAAAGCAGACTTCGCTCCCGTCATCAACCTCTGAAAGTGCAAATGTTTGGAGGACAACGGGGCAACAACGGCAGACCCATGGACAGAAAGACTGCAGAACATCGCTGTCCCAGAACGACTGAAAATGATGTGCGTTTCGACCAAGCCATCAGGTTGTGAAGAGCATCGCAAGATCTTAAACTTTCTATCAAATTAACACTGTGTGCCGATCCAAGACTCGATCTCGGGACCTTTGTCTCTCTCGGCAAGTGTTATACCGACTTAGCTACCCGAGCCACGAATCATGACCCGTTCTCAAAGCTTTACTTCCAACAGTACCTCGTCTCCTACCTTCCCAACTTCAGAGAAGCTCTCTTGCGAAACTTGGAAGACTAGCACTATTGGAGGAAACGATATTACGGAGACACGGTTTGGACACCGTTTGGGGAATGTTTCAAGAATGAAATTTTCACTCTGCACCGAAGAGTGCGCTGGTATAAAACTTCCTGGCAGCTTAAAACTGTGTGCCGGCGCCAGACTCGAACTCGCACCTTTCCCTATCGGAATGAAAGCTGGAGAGTGGGCCGTTCGTCGTGCTGGGATAGCTCAGTTGGTAGAGGGCTTACCCGCGGAGGGCAAAGGTCCCGAGCTCGAGTCTCGGTCCTGAACACAGTTTCACATCAGCGCACACTTTGCTGCAGAGTGAACATTTCGTTCGGGATCGCAATAACTAATCGGCACTGCACAAAATAGGGTCAAATAATGAAATTATGCTGACTCAAGGTACAAACGGATATTAACAACATCGCACAGCTGTGAAAGGCAGAACGACAAGCGACTGATCGCATCACACTTATGCGATCAAAACTATCCTTTCCTGACCATGTAGTGATCCTGTTGGCAAGAAAGACATCAATTGTTATGTTCAGTAGTTGTATATACGTCTTTGACCAACTGTACTTTGTAAATACAGTAGGCCGTGCGGTTCTGGCGCTGCAGTCCGGATCCGCGAGGCTCCTACGGTCGCAGGTTCGAATCCTGCCTCGGGCATGGGTGTGTGTGATGTCCTTAGGTTGGTTAGGTTTAAGTAGTTCTAAGTTCTAGGGGACTTATGACCGAAGATGTTGAGTCCCATAGTGCTCAGAGCCATTTGAACTATTTTCAAATACAGTAAATTAAATTAAGTTTATGATTTCTTTTTCTATGTGTTAAAAACGTGTATATTTCTTGGTCAAATGGCTCTGAGCACTATGGGACTTAACATCTGTGGTCATCAGTCCCCTAGAACTTAGAACTACTTAAACCTAACTAACCTAAGGACATCACACACATCCATGCCCGAGGCAGGATTCGAACCTGCGACCGTAGCAGTCGCGCGGTTCCAGACTGAGCGCCGAGAACCGCTAGACCACCGCGGCCGGCTCTATATTTCTTGTTAAGGAGAAAAGTTTTCTTGTGTAATGTGATGCTAGCCATACGCTAAATAATATAATAAATACCGACAATGTCCCATAATTAGCTCGTATGTGAATACATATATAATGTGTCTATAATTCGTCACTTCCTTAGTGGTGGAGATCGCTTTCAATACAACTCTTGCTTTTACAAAGACTGTGATAATTTTATAGTGTGATAAATTTTTAGCAATGTACTTCAGTAGACAATAAATATATTGTGAGACTCTTAAATAGGTCTAGTTGCTTAAACAATTGTCTAAAGGAGATTACCTGACTTTAAACTACACAAAATCCGAATTACAAATTTTTGTGAAAATGAAACTTCGTTTCTAAATGTGGAACTGAAACAGAATATAATTTCAATTGGCAACAGAAGAGAAGCACGCATGTGAAATTACCTCCCGATATTCACAAAGACAGAAGAACGTACGAGGGCAGTTCAGTAAGTAATGCAACACATTTTTTTTCTGAAACAGGGGTTGTTTTATTCAGCATTGAAACACACCAGGTTATTCCCCAATCTTTTAGCTACACAACACTATTTTTCAACGTAATCTCCATTCAATGCTACGGCCTTACGCCGCCTTGAAATGAGGGCCTGTATGCCTGCACGGTACCATTCCACTGGTCGATGTCGGAGCCAACGTCGTACTGCATCAATAACTTCTTCATCATCCGCGTAGTGCCTCCCACGGATTGCGTCCTTCATTGGGCCAAACATATGGAAATCCGACGGTGCGAGATCGGGGCTGTAGGGTGCATGAGGAAGAACACTCCACTGAAGTTTTGTGAACTCCTCTCGGGTCCGAAGACTTGTGTGAGGTCTTGCGTTGTCATGAAGAAGGAGAAGTTCGTTCAGATTTTTGTGCCTACGAACACGCTGAAGTCGTTTCTTCAATTTCTGAAGAGTAGCACAATACACTTCAGAGTTTATCGTTTGACCATGGGGAAGGACATCGGACAGAATAACCCCTTCAGCGTCCCAGAAGACTGTAACCATGACTTTACCGGCTGAGGGTATGGCTTTAAACTTTTTCTTGGTAGGGGAGTGGGTGTGGCGCCACTCCATTGATTGCCGTTTTGTTTCAGGTTCGAAGTGATGAACCCATGTTTCATCGCCTGTAACAATCTTTGACAAGAAATTGTCACCCTCAGCCACATGACGAGCAAGCAATTCCGCACAGATGGTTCTCCTTTGCTCTTTATGGTGTTCGGTTAGACAACGAGGGACCCAGCGGGAACAAACCTTTGAATATCCCAAATGGTGAACAATTGTGACAGCATTACCAACAGAGATGTCCAGTTGAGCACTGCGTTGTTTGATGGTGATCCGTCGATCATCTCGAACGAGTGTGTTCGCACGCTCCGCCATTGCAAGAGTCACAGCTGTGCACGGCCGGCCCGCACGCGGGAGATCAGACAGTCTTGCTTGATCTTGCGGCGATGATGACACACGCTTTGCCCAACGACTCACCATGCTTTTGTCCACTGGCAGATCACCGTAGACATTCTGCAAGCGCCTATGAATATCTGAGATGCCCTGGTTTTCCGCCAAAAGAAACTCGATCACTGCCCGTTGTTTGCAACGCACATCCGTTACAGACGCCACTTTAACAGCTCCGTACAGCGCTGCCACCTGTCGGAAGTCAATGAAACTATACGAGACGAAGCGGGAATGTTTGAAAATATTTCACAAGAAATTTCCGGTTTTTTCAACCAAAATTGGCCGAGAAAAAAAATGTGTTGCATTACTTATTGAACTGCCCTCGTATGTAGAGCAAAGCCTAGAACTTTGATCTTTTAAGAGATTCAGTAATGTGCAGCTTCCAGTTAAGGAAGCACGGACATGAGTGTTTACCAATCTATTTCGCACTATGGCTTTTCTTCGCGCTCTGCTGTTGCCACCGAAATTGTATCCGGTTTATATAGACAAATATAGCCTAGTGTACACTTCTAATGTTTCAGTAGGAACATTCTTAATAAGATGAGTTTGCATCAGTTGCTTAAAATCGAACGATAAAATTCAAACTTTTCACCTAAGAAGTATTTTCGGCTGCAGCATCTGTCTCTGTTGAATGTTAAGACAGTAGTTTTCATTCTATGATAATTATTACGTCATTGATGGGCTCTGAGTGCGCTACACTGTAAGAAGTTAATCACGTCACCTTTCTCGATGAAATCATTTAACGTCTACAATTAAATGGGTTCTCTCGCTATGCTATTCCTGAAGCTGTTTGCTAGTGTGACAACTGTTGTATTTTAAATTACATGGGTTTGCATAATTCGGGGAATATTCTCTATCTCAGAAAGTTGACCAATAAATTTGGTAATTTAAAACTATACAAAGCAAAAGAAACGATGCCATCATAACATAAAACTTAATTTAGGATAATTTACGTTTGAACAATGGACATGAGGAAATAGAGAAGGAATGTCCTGACACGTAGGTCATTAGAGGGGGCCCTAGTTATCGATGGACATGAACGAGGGAGCAATTTGGCAGCGGCCTTGTTGAACGGCTGATGCTGACACTGCAAGCCCAACCGGTTTAGCAGAGCTTTAATCGAAAGACAGTACCCCATACTCTAAGGTGTTCACGCCATGCGTTGTATGCATGTAGTAAGACGTGAGAGAAGAGTGAGTATTGTTATTGAGATGCATGAGCTGTAAATGAGCGTATATGTTGCAATATGTTTAACTGCTGCTGGGAGAGATACAGTGGCCGTTACGAGAACCACAGCTAAGCTGGCGGCAGAAGCGGCGGTGTCTCGTGGTCAGTATGGAAATTTATGGACGCCACGCCTAAGAGAATCGCAATTGGACCAGAATTCTACACATCAATCAAGTTGTAACAAGCCACAAGTCGCAGTGAATTAAACTATGTTACTATGAAGTACATTATTATAAGGAGACCGAAGCGTAGTTGATTTTGAGGTACAGGAGGAGGTACGGACAATATTCAGGCATATGGCAGCAGCTATCATTCGAAGAGAAAGAATTTAGTACATAATTGCTCTGAAATGAAGATATTACGAGCTACGAATATTTGTTCATCTTCACTACTGTGAAACACATCGTTTCTACTAAATATATTCTCATTTCGTTAAGGTATGCATTTTAGAGATCACGTTTACTGGTCTTTTTTTCCTTTTTTTGATCCGTGCTATCACTTGCCAAAATATGGAAAGTGAAGAGCAGGCAGTAAGTGTGTTTTACAGTGTCGAAGGGGAACAAGTGTTCATAGCTCTTAAGATACTCATTTTGGAACTCTTAATTACTAGACTTCATTCCTCGAAATGATTGTTCCTAGCTTACCCCTGGATATTGACCACTACTCCTACAATATCTGTCATTGTGTACGTGAGAGTTGGGCTATGTCTACAGTCTCGCATCCACAGAGGACTTGCAGCCCGCAAGAGTCGTTCTTGTCTAGTGGGAACTTATTTTAGAAACACAACGCTCTGTATATCCCGAATAGCTTCTGAGCTGATTACCACATGTAGTTCTCTACTGGTATGAAACTGGAATAGAAATATAGAGCCTAAAGAAGCAGAGATTTTGCTTGTTTAGTAGATTACAGTGACGCGTTCGAGTAGAAGTTGTTTATGTTTTATCGTTTTGTAGGGAAATCACAAGAAAAAGGCTGTAGGTTTACGTGAGAGTGAAATAACCGAGTTGCTCAGGATGCTATACCACGACTGTGTAAGAAAGGAAGTAATAAATTTGTTGTTTTGGTTTAAAAGTTGGAAACATTGTACTAAAGGCAGCGTTCGGTAGAGGAACAGTTTCGATCCGAAGATTATTTGTACTAGTATGATAGCGTCCTCTCATAAAACAATATCAACGAGACGATGGATTGTGTACAATAACATCGCTGAAATGGACTTTGCTACGCAGAGTTCCAACCTGAACGTAATGGAACAACTTTGAGATGCGTTAGAACGTTGACTTTGCTCCAGACTCCAGTGTCCAACGTCACTAGGTTCTCTGGTTACTCCTCTTGAGGAAGAATGAACTGAAATTTCTCCACAGACATTCAGATACCTCACTGAAAGTGTCCGCAACAGAGTTCCAGCTGGCATAGAGGCGAAGGGTGGACGGACCCCATATTAATGTCCTGAAGTAGGTGTGCTGATACTTTTCATCAGGTAGTGTAATTGGGGGATCTTCAGATGGAGACCGTTACCAGGTCGTACCAGCAGCGGGTCCGCTATCTCGGCCACAGCCTCCCACTCTCGGTATATGAAAACAGAAGAGAGAAAAGAGCCCCTCGTCTCGTTGTTTATGAGGAGTTACTGACCATGAATTACATTACACGTAGGAGGACAGCTGTACCAGGTTTAACGGTGGCTGCAGTAAAACTATGAAGGCTTGTAGCGGCGTTGAGTAGGTGGGGGCGGTAGGCGGGGGCAGTGTGGGGAAAGAGGACAATGGCCCCACTACACAGCAGCAAAGCTTTATTCCGATGCGAAAAATTGAGATCACGTATTTATGAGGTATGGACATTTATTTCAATTATTGTTATCTCCCACATCCACACACTTCCCTGTTTCCACCTGTCTTAGTTTTTCTAGTGCAAAATTCAGCCTTAGTTGTGAAGAACTACACTACTGGCCATTAAAATTGCTACACCACGAAGATGACGTGCTACAGACGCGAAATTTAACCGACAGGAAGAAGATGCTGTGATATGCAAATGATTAGATTTTCAGAGAATTCACACAAGGTTGGCGCCGGGGGCGACACCTACAACGTGCTGAAATGAGGAAAGTTTCCAACCGATTTCTCATGCACAAACAGCAGTTGACCAGCGTTGCTTGGTGAAACGTTGTTGTGCTGCCTCGTGTAAGGAGGAGAAATTCGTACCATCACGTTTCCGACTTTGATAAAGATCGGATTGTAGCCTAACGCGATTGCGTTTTATGGTATAGCGACATTGCTGCTCGCGTTGGTCGAGATCCGATGACTGTCAGCATAATATGGGAACGCCGTGCTTGATACCAAAGGCCTCGTATCACTAGCAGTCGAGATGACAGGCATCTTAACCGCTTGGCTGTAACGGATCGTGCAGCCACGTCTCGATCCTTGAGTCAGCAGATGGCGACGCTTGCAAGACAACAACCACCTGCACGAACAGTTGGACGACGCTTTCAGCAGCATGGACTATCAGCTCGGAGACCCTTGACGCTGCATCACAGACAGGAGCGCCTGAGATGATGTACTCGACGACGAACCTGGGTGCACGAATGGCAAAACTTAATTTTTTCGGCTGAATCCAGGTTCTGTTACAGCATCATGATGGCCTCATCCGTGTTTGGCGACATCGCAGTGAACGCACATTGGAAGCGTGTATCCGTCATCGCCATACTGGCGTATCACCCGGCGTGATGGTATGGGGGAGGGGGCATTGGTTACACGTCTCGTCACCTCTTCTTCGCATTGACGGCACTTTGAACAGTGGAAGTTACATTTCAGATGCGTTACGACCCGTGGCTCTACCTTCACTCGATCACCATAATATTCACGTTCGGTTTCAACGAGCGATGTAAATTTTTGCGAACTCTATCTGTAACGCTACTGGACGATCTATTAACATGATAGTCCAACACATTAATACCACTGATAGAGTTCTCGAGTATCAGTTGCTCACAAAGGAAGTATTTCGTATTATGGTGGGCATAAACTACACTTCCGCACAATAATGCAACACTGCATGCAGTATAAAAGTAATTACTCATTGTGAAATTCAAATCTCCAATTGATGCAGCAGAAGAATGGGGCTGTGATATCTTAACATTACCACTGGATTTACCATAGGAAAAGGCTCACAGAGACCTACAACGCAATACCAGAATATCTGGTTGTAGTCCTCATTTATGTGCTGTAGTTCTGAAAATAAGATGTAAATGAAACGTGACCGATGCAGAAGAGATAACAGGAAGCAGAATAAGAAAAAAATTGGAGTTGAAAAATTGGATTGACAATGAATGTCGGAAGAATTGTAGGTCTTTTGAATATGTTTGTTACTTTTATGTTCAATGGGTCATTTGTACAATTGATCCTAATGTTGTGGAGCGAAACACTTTATTATTACTCATTCAAATGTTCAAATGCGTGTGAATTCCTAAGGGCCCAAACTGCTTAGGCCATCGGACCCTAGACTTACACACTGCTTAAAGTAACTTATGCTAAGAACAACACGCACACCCATGCCCGAGGGAGGACTCGAACATCCGGCGGGAGGGGCATTACCCATTCATAAGTAAATACAACTTACAAACTGAACATTTACAAGTTCTTTTTAATATGATGGTGTGACTGGGGAATTCTTACCTTACCATTTACATTTTAACATAAATAGAAAGTATTCTATGGAACAGATGGAGTTCTCAAGGAGAAAATCGTTCAGCTCGTTTTGTAAATTTAACTTTTCTATCTCTCATGAATATCACTGTGTAACTGACCAAATATTTTGTTGGCAGTATTGTACATCGCATTTTGTTGGAGAGTTCATCAGTGGCTTTTAAGTGTCAAGGAAGGAAAGGTGGTGAAGAACCTTAAGATTATTCACAGCCTAACAAAAAGAATGAGACACAAGTGACATTATAATTTCACAACACAATTCAGCACGGCTTATACGCCACGTACCTCAACACGTTTCAACTGAGACAACTCAAATCAGTTTAGTGCTATTCGTAATCCACGACGTGTAATACACAGTTGTAAGAAACAGGTTAGAAGTGACGAAGTGAAGGCACTTAGAAATAAGTGCAGTTTTACAAGAAGCAGAACGTAAGCATTCATTCATTGGATTCAGTGCTTAAATCTCATAGTGAACACACGGAATGTAGTGCAAAATGTAAATCAGTATGAGGACATATGATACAGTGTGTAGCGAAAAATGACTTCTTCTCTCTCTCTCTCTCTCTCTCTCTCTCTCTCTCTCTCTCTTTCTCTCTCACAACTTTTCTTGCTCTCAGTTCTCAAATGTACCTATACTTTAAGTACAGCAAAAAGTTGTATCAATAGAAATACACTATCTGATGAAAAGTATCTGCACACCTATTAACGGACATTAACATAGGGTTTGCCCACTCTAACTTTACTGGGGACACTTTCAGTGATGTGCCGTCAGGTCTGTGGAAGAATGGCAGCGTAATATTCCTCAAGAGCAGAAACCAGAGGTGGCAGTAACGTTGGACGCTGGGTGTTTCAGTGAGGTCTATTTCGATTCCCCCTCTATGCTGTTTCGTTGGGTTCCTGCGTCTTTGGCAGACGATGCCTTAGCATCGCCAGTGCTGGTTCTTATTCTTTGCAAAGTCGAAATATCACATCTCTGTTCGACAAGTACTTAGTTATACGTAATTCAACTGATTCTTTGATGATGGAGTTGCGCTATATGGAGATGGAGGGCAAGATCTTTGTCTCTCTGTAGTTCGTGTTATGTCCCATGTCAAGGCGGTGTTGAGCAATAGCAGATTTTTCTAGCTGACCTGACGTGTTATGATGTTTATGTTTATCACATCTATCTTTAACAGTGCATCTCTCTGGTACTCCATCACTAAAGAGGCAGCCGAAATAGTATAATGTATGTTCTGATTAAAAGATAAATGAGATATCAGTTTGGGGTAAAGAAAGCAATCAGCATTGATGATACTAAGGCGTCGTCGGCCATAGACCAACCAACCCAGTGAGTCAAGACAGAGAGGCTACGGAAGTCAAGGCACTTAAGCTGGGAGCCAACACACTTTCCGCATGCGCGCTGGGTTCGCGACTTGCGATCTAGCTTTTCCCGCGACGCACGTGGGAAGACCGTGGCCTGTTTCTCTGGAAGTCGACGTCCTCTATAATTCGTCTGCGACAGGGGCGATCAAGATTTCAGCTCACGGGTCACGCCCGGCCACGACAGTCAAAGGGCTCAGTCACAGCCACGCCATACTGTCAGCTCGAGCCGGAGGAAGAGTGTGAAAACTGCGAACGCGTCGCATTTAAATAGCAGTGTAGTCGCACTGCCAACTATTTGATTCTATATCTCAAATTTAACAACAACTTAAGGCATAAACATAACTAATTTTCAATATTATTTAATTATTTTTGGCTCAATGCAGACGAAATATAATTTTTATCTCGTACATACTGTTGGCATAAAGACAGAAGCAGACAATTTCAGTTTCGCACTTAAGTTGGCACATAATCGTGCCTTATTCAGACGCATAATTGGAATAGGTCTTTCACACTAATATATCAATCGATATGTTGTAGCTACCTCATTATGGATACTTGGAATATCTACCTGAGGTAAGCATTGTAGGCATTCTGGGCAGTTTTAACGTAAAAACTGCAATTACCATGCAGGTCACTCAGTTACATCTGCATATGCACAGGGGAAAGGAGCGATTTCAGGTGAAACTGCCAAGGGTCTAGAAAACACCTCGGAAACAGGTCTAAGTCTGACTTTGCCCTAAAACAGTCCTTGAATTTTTTCAAGGTCACAATGAATTCTTCAGACCTCGCGTTTCCGTTAACCAGTGAGCTTAGGGAACGGGATTGCTTTTGTCAGAATGCGTCCTTTTAACAACGCGATTTTCTTTTCAAATTCATCGTCCTCACATCAGAAAGAAACTACCGTGTAATGTCTTACTGTGGGCAGTGTGCAACCAATTACACTTAAAAATCAAAGACTGCAATGCATTCTGGATGTTCTAATTTTCGTTCCTGCACTCCTTTTTTCTTCATAAATTCGACAATAGCGAGTTTCAAGTCGAAAAATCGTTCCAGGCCTGCTGCTTCATTTAGCCAACATACTTCGCAGTGGTATATAAAGTCTTAATACTCTTCATTGAGATCCAGTGAAAGCGGTTGCAGCCGGCCGGATTGGCCGAGGGTTTCTAGGCGCTACAGTCTGGAACCGCGTGACCGATACGGTCGCAGGTTCGAATCCTGCCTCGGGCATGGATGTGTGTGATGTCCTTAGGTTGGTTAGATTTAAGTAGTTCTAAGTTCTAGGGGACTAATGACCTCAGAAGTTAAGTCCCATAGTGCTCAGAGCCAAGCCAAAGCGGTTGCAACTTAAAATGGAATACTGGTAATGTGAGTGACTCCAGATATTTTACTATTTGTACCACTAATTTCTCCACGCGCTCCACGGCTGCACAGCGAATCCCGTCTGTCGATCGTTCTAATATTCTGTTCTTTCATTGCCAACAAAATCTATACATTCTTTCTGCATAATACTGCATTGTCATTCCATAGTAAATATGCAGTACCTGTCGCTTATCCGAACTGAGAATTCTCATCCCTCTCTTGAGTCATTCCCATTCATTTTCAAGGACTGCGACTTTAGATCGCTAGACTGTTTCTTTTTGTGCAAACAGCCACTGGACCTGTGAATGTCCTTCGTACCACGAAGAAATAGCGCAGTTTAAACAGCGCTGACAGCACGATTCTGCCGAACGCAGAAAGTTCTGCCGACCGAACAATGCCGCGCCGCAGTGTTAAAGGAAATGTCGCGCTGACTCCGGTACTTCCGAGAAGGAACGAGCAAAGCTGAGTGACACGTCGGGCGTCGGCCCGCAATGAGTCCGCACATGCTGCACGCGCGGAGTCTGGTACGCCGTGGCAGGCTCTAGTCTTCAACGACGCTTAGCCCCACTCCTTGGCGCCTGCGGTTTTCAAGCGAGTCAGCGCACATATTGGCCAGCTGCAGTAATAATACGCCAGCAAGCAACTGGAGACGGCGAGTAACTGTCTCGCTAAAACACAGTGCAGTTTTCACGACACTATCACATGCAATGCCCATGAACCACTGCACAGTAATTACGTTGGGGAAGTCACAAACAGTACAACTAGTGTTATCTTCCACTGATTCTCTTCCCAGTCTCCATGGGAAGCTCTCCCAGCTGTCCTGATTACGGAAGAACCCATCACATAAACACCAATTTTTTGCCAACGTTCGAAGTCACTCATCTCCGACATAATGCTCTCATGGCAACACGGAACACTGTTATGTTCGTGGTGCAATACAGCAGCATAAACTGCAGACTTGGGCTAGGATCTGCACTTCTGTTCAAGCCTGCATTTATCGCCATAATTCCATTTTTTCTTATTTATTCTTTTTTTCTTTTTTTTTTCTAAAGCCCCTGTAGTTATCTGTAATAAAGTATCGCCTGACAAAAGCTGCACAAATATTCTGTCGAATCTTGATAAGATTTCGAAGTAGTGCTAAGGCTGGAAACAACGTTCTTCAGAACTGTGTTTGGAATGTATATGGAGCGATAGGAAATGGGTCTCATAGACTCAGACGAAGGTAGAGCAGGTGACAGACTATGGTTTATTGGCAGCATGTTATAATATGGAATCAGTCTATATACGGGATAGTTTGCAAAGCACTCATGTGGCCTATCCTGGAATAATGCTGAAGTGTTTGGTGCCATATCGAATAGTATTAACAGACGACCTTGAACATATATAGGAGACTGTAGCAGGAATGGAATACGTTTGTCTGGTCCGTGGGAGAGTGTGACAGGGAGGCAGAAGAAACTGAACTCGTAGACACTCTAAGACAGACACATATCATTCCGAGAAAGTCTGTTTACCGAGTTTCAGGAACCAGGCCCAGATAATGAATCTAGGAAAATAACTATAAACCCCTGCGTATCAGTCTCATTGGGATCGCGAGGACAAACTTAGAATAACTACAGCGCGCTCTGGGGCGTTTAAACAGTCATTCTCCCCGCTGTCCATACGTGAATGGAACGGGAAAAAGGCATAGTAATAATGGGAAGTAGGCTCTGCCATGTACTATACTTTGCAGCGCATGGCTGTAGGTGTAGATATGATTTGTGTAGTACGACTTTGTGACGACTTACTAAAAGCTTTTCCTATATTGCTAGGATAACATCGCGGGAACAATGGTAATTGCGGCAACAAATAGGATAAATCCTAATATACTTTACTACTCTGTAATGAGGCGCTGGAGACCACGTTTATCTGATTCCTAAATTCTCAGATAAAATCTCTAAAGAAGCTCCGAAATTTGGTCTGTGGAGTTCAGGGTACCACTGTGTACTGGGTGCGCCTTTTGGGCGTGCTTCACCTACCCGTTCCCATAGGTATCGGTGACAGGCAGCAGCTGTCAAAGATTCTAGATAAGTAAACATAACACGGCTAACCGAAGATGTACGAATCCGACAGGAAGTCACTGGGATTCATAACTGACTTCGACATTGCCCGTCCACTCGGTTGAGTTGTCAAGGATACTGACACGTATATCCTTCTGAATCTGCTTATTGTATTCACCCCTTGGTCTCCCTCTACGACTCTTTTACCTTCGACACTTCCCTCCAGTACTAAATTGGTGATCCCTTTATGTCTCAGAATGTGTCCTATCAACCGATCCCTTCTTTTGGTCAGATTGTGTCACGAATTTCTTGTTTCCTCAGTCCTGTTCATTGGTTACGTGATCTACGCATCTAATCTTCAACATTCTTCTGTAGCACCACATTTCGAAAGCTTCTATTCTCAGTTACGTACATGGCTGCACTCCAGACAAATACTTTCAAAAAAGACTTTCTAGCACTCAATTGTGTATTTGATGTTAAACTCCTTTTTTTCAAAACTTTTTCTTGCCATTGTTAGTCTACATTTTATATCCTCTCTACTGCTGCCATCATCTTTTTTTGCTGCCCAAATAGTAAAACTCGTCTACTATCTGACGTCTCATTTCCTAACCCTACTCTCGGCATCAACAGATATAATTCGACCACATTCCAGTACCGTGGTTTTGCTTTTGATGGTGTTCATCTTTTATCCTCCTTTCAAGACCATGTTCATTCCGTTCAACAGCTCTTCCAAGCTCTTTGCTGTCTCCGACAGAGTAACGGTATCATCAGAGTTTTTATTTATTTTCCTTGACTTGAATTACTGCTCCAGATTTTCATTGCTTTCTTTTACTGCTTGTTTAGCGTACAGACTGAACAACGTCGGGAACAGGCTACAACCTTGTCTCACTCCCTTCTCAACCACTACTATCCTTTCATGCCCCTCGACTCTTACAACTGCCTTTTGGTTTCTGTACAAGCTGTAAATAAACTTTCGCTCGCTTTATTTTACTCCTGATACCTTCAGAATTTCGAATAGAATATTCCAGTCAACATTGAAAAAAGCTTCCGCAGTCTACAGATGCTATAAAAGTATGTTTGCCTTTTCTTAACCCATTTTCGAAGATAAGTCGTAGCGTCACTATTGCATCGCGTGTTTCTCCGAAATTCAAACCGATTTGCCCGCGACGTCGGCTGCTACCAGCTTTTCCATTCTTCTGTAAGGAATTCATGTCATTATTTTGCAACCACGACTTATCAAACGGATAGTTTGGTAACTTTCACACCTGTCAACAACCGCTTTCTTTGGAATTGGAATTATGACATTCTTCTTGAAGTCAGAGTATTTCGCCTGTCTCATACATCACGCCCACCAGATGGAAGAGTTTTTTCTTGGCTGGCCCTCCCTAGGCTATCGGGAGCTCTGACGGAATATCGTCTACCTCCGGGGCATTGATTTGACTTAAACCGGACAGTCCTCTGTCAAATTGTTGTCGCAGTATCATCTCACATCTCATTTACGTCCACATCCCTTTCTATAATACAGCATTCAAGTTTACCTCCCATGTATAAACCCTCTATTTACTCCTTTCAAAATGGTTCAAATGGCTCTGAGGTCATTAGTCCCCTAGAACTTAGAACTAGTTAAACCTAACTAACCTAAGGACATCACAAACATCCATGCCCGAGGCAGGATTCGAACCTGCGACCGTAGCGGTCTTGCGGTTCCAGACTGCAGCGCCTTTAACCGCACGGTCACTTCGGCCGGCTACTCCTTTCACCTTTCCCTTCTTTTCTCAGAGCTGGTTTTCGATCTGAGCTCTTGATATTCATACAGCCGCATCTCTTTCCCCTTTACTTTTGCTATAGGCAGTATCTGTCTTTCCAAAAGTGAAATATGCTTTAAAGCCCTACAGTTGACACCTAGCCATTCCTGCATACCTATTTTGCACTTCTTGTCGATCTCATTTTTTAGACGTTTGTATTCCCTTTCATATGCTTCATTTGCTGTATTTTTATATTTTCTCCTTTCATCAGTTAAGTTCAATCTCTCTTGTGTTATCCGAGGATACATGTTAGGCTTTATGTTTTTTACCTATTTTATCCTCTACTGCCTTCAATATTTAACCTCTTGAAGCTACCCATTCGTCTTCAGCTGTAATCCTTTCTAACCAATCGTTGCATAATGCTCCCTCTGAAAGCCCAAGTGACCTTTTGTTCTTTCAGCTTTACAGTATTTTGGAAATTAAAACAGGGTAAATCTATGTCAATATGATAATATTACAAAAGTAAATAAGTGTAATACAAAAGGAAATACCTTATCCTGCAAGGGCCGGCCGCGGTGGTCTCGCGGCTCTAGGCGCTCAGTTCGGAGCCGCGCGACTGCTACGGTCGCAGGTTCGAATCCTGCCTCGGGCATGGATGTGTGTGATGTCTTTAGGTTAGTTAGGTTTAATTAGTTCTAAGTTCTAGGGGACTGATGACCACAGATGTTAAGTCCCATAGTGCTCAGAGCCATTTTGAACTATTATCCTGCAAGGTGTCACCGGGTAGATCATTGCGTTAGCTACCAATATACATCACAAACATTACTGTGCGCATACTTTCGATCCACGGGATCGAAAGTCTTCTGATGAAGGTAACCAATTAATCACAGAAAACCATCATACGCCCAGAACAGTATGCTGTAGTATGAGACAGGATGAAGGTTTGGGCATGGAATTTCAGTTAGAATTAGGAAATAGTGTTTGTGTCTGCGAAGATCACAAAGTGCAGTTCAGTCATTAAGACGTAACCATCGTGTATTTGTTGGGGAAATAAGATCAAAGCATGGTCGTAAAGGGTGCTGAATGACGTACATTTTAATATAAGAGTGAGCACTGTAGCTGAATAATTTCAGTTTTTGGATGGTCTGGACTACGTTTAGGCCGTTGAGGAGCTGTGGTCCTGAAGCGTTAAGGAGCGGCGCCATGTAAGGGCCCTACCGCACTGGGGCGCCACGGCCCCTCTGCTGACAGTGCCCCTGAGAAGCACTTAGGTCTTGTAGTGCAAGACGCCAGCAGAGGCGCCGGAGGAATTCCTTCAGCCTTCTGCGCTCAGGAGAAGAACTAGTCACTACACGTGGTACTTCAGAATAAAAAAGGGAATACTGATCGTCGCATAAAGGGGTTATTTCACACACTCTACAGTGATACAAGGAATTACAATATTAAATTTTCAGTTTTGTGATGAAGTCAATACGTTCATTTGAGGAATTAGTCAAGATCTTCTAAGATGAAATTAAGAAAAAAGATAGTATTATAAGGAAATTAATCTCGTCATAAGAAAAGATTTTTGTAATCTGTCTGATGATTAGTCAGTTATTTGTTACCTACAAACATATTTACAGTTTAAATTGTAACTGTAATAGAAAAGTATACATAGAAGTGATCTTTAAGTTTTCGTTCGAAAAGTACGTTATCGTAAATCAAATTCAACATTTTAGGCAAGAATTAGGTAACCTGAATCATTTGTTTGTCAAAATAATTGCACAACATCTGAGGTATCGCACCCACTAGCATGACTTGCTGCAGCGTGAGATGCAGCTGTGCTACAATGAACTATCAAAAAGTTTCCAATTGAGAACTTTGCTTAGCATGTAAGCAAGGAAGCGTGACTCTGATAGAGGTATATAAGCACCGACATGTAGGCGTGTGTCATGTGGCATTCGTGTCTTTCAGAAGTGCGTGCGGTAAATGTGGAAACATGAAATGGGTGACGTTGTTACTAAATGCGACAAAATGAACCAATTTGCTGTTAATCGTTTCTTGGCTATCGAACGAAAAGCACCTTCAAACATCCGTCGAAGAATGAAGTATGTACGGTATAGCATGTTGCCTAGAAACGGAAACTTTTTGATCGCCACCTTATAGGTTGTCCTTGGTCTAGGTTTTGAGGAAAGCTTGCATGTCGCGGATAGTAATGCGCTTTATCTGTGGTATAAAGTTCTTGTGATTGGAATGTAGCATCATTCACAGGCTGTAAGAAAATTGAGGATCAATTATTTACACGTTCTCCAGCCGGTCTGTGTCCGGAAACTGCGTTATTATAACCAATTTGAATGGTGATTGTAGCTTTATAGGGTTCGGTCTTTGTTCTGGGCTTCAATTGTGATGCTCATGATTTAGATCACGCTTTTCTGCAGTTCACAGTTTGAATATTCCTAAGGTGGAATGTTCAAAATTTCTGATCTCACTTGAACCTCACAGATAAAAAAGTCCGTGTCATAGCATCCAGAGCACTTTGATTGGCGAACAAAACTACATGTGAGTGAGCAGCAGATAGTGCTTTTCAGGTCGGTGGCTTGCTGGTGCGGGAGCAGCCATAACACTACGGCCACACGTACGCTTTCTCCAGCGGCATCTGAGCTGGGAAAAAAGGGGCAGAAAGGGAAATGCATCATCGAAGTGAGGGTGGCTACACAGCGCTGGAATCCACGCGGCCGATGCGCAGGCGCGGAGCGTTTCCAAGGTCGCACGCAGGAAAATGCACCGCCGTTCGTCTTCTTTCTCTCCTGGAATTTCAGCCACCTGAGTGTCCACTCCAGCAGTTTTTACGCAGTGGCCCCCGCTCCCGACTAGACCTTCAGACTGATTTCCATTCAGTGTTCAGTTGTTCGTTGTTTCATGACATCTTTTCTGAGCGTATCCCATGTAGCCACGCTCGTATCACAAATAGTTCGTGCATTCGAAGAAGAACCAGATAGAAATTCTAAGTCAACAGAATGAGTTTCCTTATTCTAGATACCTGGAAATTATTTCAAAATTATGGTCGGGAGATTATAATGTTCATAAATTTTATTTTATGTAAGGAAATACAGGGAAGTTCGAAAATCGTGAAGGACAGTTATCTGAGAACGTTGAAACTGCAGGAAGGCAGAAGTAGAGATACAGCGAAGAATAAGAAGCGTTACCTGTATATGAAAGTAACGTCCTTCCTGCGGCCTTCTTTCCAATTAAAAGAGAGAGTTACTGAGAAATATTAAAGTTTTATATTGACTGTTCCATTAATATCAATTATCGCAGTACAGAAAAGAATACAGCATGACAACAGGAAACAGCTGCACTATTGGCAGCGCCTGTTGAGGTCTCAGACAAGAAAAAGGAAATACGCTCCAGACTCATCAGAACAGCATATTCTCAGTACAATTAAAAATACACCGACGTAAAGAAACGCAATACCAAAAGTAATAACAAAACAAAATTTCGGGAATACATTTGTCTAGGTAACATATTGAAATGATTAACATTGCAAGATCACAGGTTAATGTACGTGCAAGATAAGCCACATCAAATGTGAAATGCTGGTACCGATGGAATCGCCAGAATGTTGAATGCAAGCATGCAAACGTGTGTGCATTGTATAGGCGCCAGATGTCAGTTTGTGGAATAGAGTTCCATACTGTTGCACTTGGTCGCTCGATGCAAGGGCGGTTAACGCTGTTTATGGATGACGCTGAAGTTTTCGTCCAATGTGCTCTATTGGAGACATATGTGGTGATCGAGAAGGCAAAGGCAACTTGTCGATACTTTGTAGAGCACGTAGGGTCACAACAGCTGTCTGTGGAGCACCGTTATCCTGTTGGAAAACACCCCTGGGTTGCTGTTCATGAATGGCATCACAACAGGTCGAACCACCAGATAGACACATATATTTGCAGGCAGCTCCTGCTGTCATACGAATTCGCCCTCCAGACCCTAACTCCACCTATAGGTCAGTGTGTCTAGCATGCAGACAGGTTGGTTCCACGCCATTAACTGGCCTCCTTCCAACCAACACACGGCCATCATTGGCACCGAAGTAGAACCAGCTTTCATCAGAAAACACAACAGACACCCACCCTGCCGTCCAATGAGCTCTCGCTTGACACCACTGAAGTCATAAATGGCGGTGGTTTGGGGTCAGTGGAACGGACGGTACAAGGGGTCTGGATCAGAGCTGTCCTTGAGGTAATCGATTTGTGATAGTTCGTGGTGTCACTGTGGTTCCAATTGTTCTTCAAATTGCTGCTGCAGATGCAGTACGATGTGTCAGGACGATACGCTTAACACGATGGTCGTCCCCCTCAGTAGTGTTACATGGTCGTCTGGAGTCTGGTCTCATTTCTACCGCACATTCTCGTGACAGCTGTTGCCAGTAAACATGTACAGTGGCTCCATTCCTGGCAAGTGTTTCTGCAGTATAGCAGAAGGTTCAAAATGGTTCAAATGGCTCTGAGCACTATGGGACTTAGCTTCTGAGGTCATCAGTCCCGTAGAACTTAGAACTACTTAAACCTAACTAACCTCAAGACATCACACACATCCATGCCCGAGGTAGGATTCGAATCTGCGACCGTAGCGGTCGCGCGGTTCCAGACTGTAGCGCCTAGATCCGCTCGACCACCCCGGCCGGCTATAGCAGAAAGAACATCCAGCTTCTCATAGCTGTATTACGCGACCTCGTTCAAACTCAGTGAAGTGCTGATAATGACTTCTTCGTCGTCTTAAGCCATTCTTGATTAGCATCAACTCATCAAGTTCAGTCTCTAAGGCAACTAACGCTCACGAGCGTTACAGTGTGTATTTAAAGCAAACCTGAGTTGCATCCTTATAGTGGTTCTACTAGCACTACTCCCGAGCGACTGGCGCGAAACTTGAGTAGACATCTTTCGTTTATGTTGCCCAGCTCCTTCGTGGTGCTTCAGTCTTTTCTTCCGTCAGTGTAATTTAGGACGGCCTCCCCAGAATACAGATCCTGAAGAAATACTTTTACTGTCTGAGATTCCAATGATCAAGAAATACAGACAAACAGACAGACTTGATTTTCAAGTGAATTTTTTTTTCAATTAGTGCCGTCTTATTCAGGAAAGACAATACATCCGCCAGCACAAGACTCCACGACAGTGTTTTAGAAATGTCATTTACCACGAATGAGATAGTTTCTAGAACCGATTAACTGGCATTCGATAACACTCTTAAAATTCATCTGAATATTCCTCTAATTCCTAAAGTACGGGAACGAAATTTCCCTTTTTTGACATGTCACTTAGAACAGAGTGGATCCACCGTTTCCTCTGCTGACTTTCAATTCGACGACTACGATGGCGACGACGACTTCGACGATGTCGACTAATAAAGTGCGACAGCAGAATTGTTATCGAATGATACACTGCCCAGTATAGTTCTCGCGGCGTTGCTTCTCCTGCCCGTGTACTTGAAAGTTGACTGCCACTACTCGGCAGTTTTTTCTGCTCTGTGGTCGCCACAGTTGCTGGAATTCCTACCACGTTTTCTCCAGCTCAAACCCCGCTGAAAAAAAAATGCACGTGGAGCCGTAGCCTAAGCCGTCATGCATTCCACTACCACCACTGCCATGCGTGTAGAGCTGCTAGCAGAATCTCTCGGCAGCGGGTCTGCTAGCAGAGCTGCCACGTTCAGATTGGTGCGAGGCATGGCTGGCTCTATAGTGTCCCATGTTTGTGTCTGGTGTCTCTGGCTGCAGAACTGTTTTCCTTCTGGGTGGCATCAAGGATGAGACATTTGTTAATTTTCGAGTGGATGTCAGTTTACGACTTTTTAGTAGTTTAACACTTTTTTGATGTACGATGTAGCGGGGACTTACAAAACAAGAAGAACACCATTCTGACGCTGAAAATTGCACATGCTTCTCAACGTGTGACTGGTGCAAAGTGACAGAGATATGTCACTTCCAGTGTCATAATTCTGCATAAGTAGTGACCGTCTTGCTATGTATCTACGTTTTGTATGTGTAAACTATGACGTCACATCCATAATGTCTTTGGCTAATTCATTTAATTATTATCAGAGCATGTCGCCACCGAGCGATGTGGCGCAGTGATAGCACACTGGACTCGCATTCGGGAGGACGACGGTTCAATCCCGCGTCCGGCCATCCTGATTTAGGTTTTCCGTGATTTCCCTAAATCGCTCCAGGCGAATGCTGGGATGGTTCCTTTGAAAGGGCACGGCCGACTTCCTTCCCAATTCTTCCCTAATCCGATGAGACCGATGACCTCGCAGTTTGGTCTCTTCCCCCAAACAATCCAATCCAATCAACGTCGCCACCTCAACTGCTGGCCACGTCACATACTACTTGAAGAAATCGCCAACGCATGCCTCTAAGAATAGCTGTGTAAAAGATGCCTCCCTCCTGATCATAATGGATAACCATTGAAACGCATTGATGATTACATAACTTTAATCATAATTTTTCATTCTACTTAAGCGCCACAGTTCTCAAAATACAGTCCATAGTAGATGTAACTACTGTCTATTTTGTACCGATAATTTACAGTCACGTAAAACATTTTTACGAACCACAGCTGCATTGGTATATCACTATCCCAAGGTACCTCATCATTCATCATCAACGCTATTTTACAAACTATCTTATATTCTGGTCATCTGTAGCTGTTGAAAGGCATGATTTTATGAAGAATTCTGCTAACAGCTGGCAAAATTGTTTTCTATTAAAACACAACCGGTGTCGTGGTCTAAAACCGCATCATCAGATTCAGCCTAAGGCAAAATACAGTCTCACCACATTTTGTGGACGCTAAAATTGATAAAGGAATGTCTAAAACACACTCACAAATTTACCTATCGCTCCTAGCTAAAATTTAGTACTCTGTGAACATTGTCAATACTGAGTAGTAAATTTTCACTGGGAGCGATGTGTATGACGAACTTTTTACGCTGGGAGTATACTTTAGATATTCCTTCATTAAATTTAACATCCACAAAATGTGGTGACACTGTACTTTGCTTTTTAACATGTAGGCTGCACCTGATGATGCGGCTTTAGGCAGCGAGACTGTTGTCTTTTAATAGACAACAATTTCACCAACTGTTAGAGGAATTCTTCTTAACATCAACACTATTTGTCTCAGTTCCCATTAAGTTATAGAATTCTTGACCGAGAGAAAGCCTGCCAACACTCGTTTACTGCATTTTCGTTGCCTTCAGTTTTCAATTTTTACTCGCAAAAGGTCGTCGGATTATAATTCAACCAGTCTGTGCTCTTTCTTTTCTTCTTTGTACTGATTTTTATTCCTGTAGCGTACTCAGCTTTGTGGAGGGAGGAACTTCATGCACAGCATCGCGCAGCAGGTGTGAATGTCGCTCCCGTATGAGGTCACGACGAAAATAGCTATTCCGCTAGAGCAGGCCGTTGTTGCGCGTCCTGTCTGTATTCCGCACCTGTAACCCTATTCTCCGTGGCTCCATTTCTGATGACATTGGATTCTGGGTTTCCTGGAACTGGCTTCAAACGTATTACATTTTACATAGACGCTATTCACACAACTACACAATCAAATCGTACTGCTAGATTTGGGGTGTATTTTCGAGTACGTTAGAGAAACTGTTTAGATGTTTTACACGCCAGCATTAACGACAAACTGTTTGGATGTTTTCCACGCCAGCATTAACATTCATAGAACGTAAAAGAAGAGGTGTAGTTCTGACAGTATTCAGCGCGCTCATTCTGACAATGTTTCTACAGCGTAGCTATTTCATTGCATTTACTATTGTAAAAGTTATCTTTGACACAGGTAATGCTGAAAGACATCTACATTTCAGTGAATATACTTCAGCAGTCATTGGTCTTCTTTTGTTTAAGCACTGATTCATTCTATTCTGAACAGTTATTTATTTTTTTGTAAGTTCCCATTAAACAGCGCAGAAAGCAACAAGATTCTGTGGAAGCACATTCCGTGGTCTGTGGGAACTAGTTCCTAAATACATTGGTTCAAATGGCTCTGAGCACTATGGGACTCAACTTCTGAGGTCATTAGTCCCCTAGAACCTAGAACTAGTTAAACGTAACTAACCTAAGGACATCACACACATCCATACCCGAGGCAGGATTCGAACCTGCGACCGTAGCGGTCTCGCGGTTCCAGGCTGCAGCGCCTAGAACCGCACGGCCACTTCGGCCGGCTGGCCTAAATACATTAAAACGTGACTTTAGTCTACAGAGAGTCTTTCAAAAACATTCAAAAGATTCGTTTATACATTACAAGACTATATCTCTTACATAAACGGAAATGCAAACTTGGAATGAATGTTAACTTGGGCGTAGGAAAACAAAGTTTGTCTTTTCGAAAGAACCAAGCAATTTCAGAAGGATACATCTTTTACATGTATGTATATACAGCCTCTGGCTACTTCTTACAATTATGTCTTATATCAAAGTTTTCATTTAACCGTTCACAAGCGTTCAGTGTTTCCTCAACACGATGCACTACAAGCATCCAGACCACTGGTAAGTAACCGGCTACTCGCGGGCTGGATCCTGTCCGCGACTGATTTCAATCAGACCCGAGTATAAATTTCGTGGGAGAGAAGGCGTAACAGAAAATGTTTGCCAAAGCGAGGATACAATTCCGTTGAAGCTAGTTTTATAATTAACAGAAAGAGGAGGTGAGTTCGTGAATGAATGGCTCTTGGGCACTGCAGAAGTACTATGTGCCGATAGAGAAAAAGAGTCCGAACAAAGAAGTTTATCGGGAAGAACAGTTGTTAGGCGAATTAGTATGATGGTTGACGAAATTAACAAATATTCTCTTCAATAATGCTATGTGTATATTTTGTATTGGTATGTTGGCTTCTAAAAGTCGAGGGCCGTAAATTGATATTCATGGCATGGCTGGCTCTGAGCACTATGGGACTCAACTTCTGAGGTCATCAGTCCACTAGAACTTAGAACTACTTAAACCTAACTAACCTAAGGACAGCACACACATCGCTGCCCGAGGCAGGATTAGAACCTGCGACCGTAGCGGTCGCGCGGTTCCAGACTGTAGTGCCTAGAACCGCTCGGCCACCCCGGCCGGTATTCGTGGCATGTACTACACATTATTTAAGTAACGACTAATTTATTGTGGGGGCTTAAACCATTTTAACCCTTATCTGTAAAGATGGTCCAAGACTGAAACCGGTTAATATTTGGGTTTAAAAAATAAGCAGCTGATGGTTCAAATATGCATTTTATACATTGCAAAAGTTGTGTGATCGTGCTTCCATATTTGAAGCATTTGCGATCGCCTTGAATGAGAGCACTGATTTGTCAGACACAGCAAAATTAATAAGTTTTGTTCGTAGTGTGAATATAGCAGATACAACAGAAGAATTATTAGCATTATGGCCGTTAAAAGGAAACACTACTGGTGAAGGTACTGTTGAAGTAAAAATATCACCTGAACCTTCAATCTGAAGTGGTGTTAACGAGCTGGAATTAGTTCTGAAGGAACACTTACTATGGTCGGTTAACGAAAAGATTTTATTGGCGTACTACATAAAAAATCTAATGAAATAAGAATTGAAGAGCCAGTTTACAGTTCTTCACTGCATTATTAACCAAAGAGGTGTATATGCGACCCGTCAACTTAAGTATGCGGAACAGATCCACGGGCCAGGAAAGGTTTCTCGCGCCTTATCTACACTTCTGCTTGTGTTTCTGGAGCTACTTCATCTTGTTTTCTACGCAGCGGCGCAGTTCATCCAAAGTTGTTGTAAATGGAGGCACACAGGTAGAATCTTTCAAAAATCTTCACAAGAAAGAAATCACGTACCGCGAAATCAGGCGACCTTGGAGACGACTGGAGCAGTGCGGGGTCCGAATGGCTGGAGGAGGTCCTGTGGGTGTCTCCTCAACGTAAATCACGCAGAACCCTGGTAACTAAGTCGCGTCTAATGAAACGGAGAAGGTGAAACTCCAGCCACATGGATAGTAAGCGTGCGAGCCGCGGATCTGTCTGCTCTAGATAGAACCTGCCAAAAATCACATGAATTCATAACTTCCAACAGGCACCAAGTTTGACAATTCTTGATCAGAAAAGACAACCTCCAGTGTTTACTGTTTTCCGCACTTTCTAACTCATGAGCTTTTTATTATCATATTTTGTGCCCAGTAATCGACGTCTGAAATGAGGACAGACTTTGGCCAGTCGTGAAGGACAGTCTGGGGCACGTTATTTGGCGAGGAGAGTTTCGGTCAGTTGGGACAGCACAGGCTTGAGGCAGTAATGCATGGACAGCTTTCAGACAAGACACAAGTCGACTACCGAGAAACAGGAGAAGAGAGAGAGAGAGAGAGAGAGAGAGAGAGAGAGAAAGAGAAAGAGACAGGGGGGGGGGGGGGGAGAGATATAGACTTTCTGGTGGTTCCTGTTCAGCTCTGGATTCATGGCTCTGTTTGTGCAGCTCTCTGCTGACATGTTCATCGTGAAGATTAACGTGGAAACTAGGCATGAGATTACTTTAAGCTACTCTAGTTGCGTGATACCAGTTACGGAGAGGTAAAGCCCGACGCTGCGGAGCTTAGCGCTTTAAACCAGTGTAACAGTTGGTGGGATTCAACATGTTTTGTTTTTGTGACATATTCAGTCTCCATTCACATTGGCCATAAATGTGTTTCTTAATAACACCTTCGAATCGTAGGCAAAATGGATAAATCACATTCTCATTCATTCAAATATGTTTGATAATTTCGAAGGATTCCTCAACAATTTATGGGTAAATTCTTTATTATGTGCTGGCTTAGAATGCCACGTGGTTGATGTACAAGTTATTGTATTGTTCCTCGTACAGGATGGGCAAAAAAGGGGCCCGGAGAACAGAGTTACAGGGTATAAATTCGTTGTTGAAACGTAACGATTCTACGTAACATGTCATACAGTTGTGTACCATGCAGTTAAGCTGAAGTAGAGATTGTTCTTCGATCATCTGCTTTCAAATAAACTTGTGTATTTCTATAAGACGCTTTCACAGTCAGCATTATTTCGTTGAGCAGCAAAACTACTTCCAGCTTATCTGCAAGAAACTTCTCTGCGGGATCCTCATCTTCGTAGCAGTCGACGATATCTCAGGCTCTAATAATTGTGTTATTATTGTACTACATTTAAATTCAAGATTTGTGTGGAAAAATGCTAAAGCTCCAGCCTGAAAGGATCAAAACTCTGCCCTAACTACGACTCCTCTTTCAATATCCTCTTCAAATACATTCAGACAGCATTTAATTAAAATTTCGTGGGTCAATAACTATCATGTGATAAGAGTGTATTTCAAACAGGGCAGTGTTCTGTAGACAATGTTCTATGCAATCAACATTACGAAGACGGGGGAACCTTACAACATTAACTTTTAGTTTCGATGCCTAAGCTGAAATCCACCTAACTTCATAATTTCCTTAAAGTAGATGATACAATTTTATGAAATCAGGTGAAGATTTTTGAAAAATACCGTTTTAAATTATGGCTTGACTGCTTGTCAGATGTAGTATCAGAGCGGTGATAAATTTTCATACTGATTTTGATTGTGATACAAGTGCCATCATACGACGTCTTTGCATCATCGAAGAACGTTGATGTTTGAATAGAACATTCCTCATTCTAAGGCGCATCTGAGCATGGATAAAAGCTACAAGACATTCACTGATTTTCCAGAAAACATTTGCCACACTTTCAGTTTGAAATACTGATTCGCAGCTCTCAGTGAATGCTATCAAGTCAACTCTCGTCATCCGACTTTTTCGATAAGAAAGATTCAAAAAGTAAGTTAAACATTTTTTGGTTTCCAAGATAACTGTCATAGAATGATGCACCACACATCAAAGCGACGCAGATACATTACACACCACTGGCCATTAAAATTGCTACACCACGAAGATGACGTGCTACAGACGCGAAGTTTAACCACAGGAAGAAGATGCTGTGATATGCAAATGATAAGATTTTCAGAGCATTCACAAAAGATTGGCGCCGGTGGCGACACCTATAACGTGCTCATATGAGGGAAGTTTATAACAGATTTCTCATACACAAACAGCAGTTGACCGGCGTTGCCTGGTTAAACCTCGTTGTCATGACTCGTGTAAGGAGGAGAAATGCGTACCATCACGTTTCCGACTTTGATAAAGATCGGATTGTAGCCAATCGCGATTGCGGTTTATTGTATCGCGACATTGCTGCTCGCATGGTCGAGATCCAATTACTGTTAGCAGAATATGGAATCGGTGGGTTCCGGAGGGTAATACGGAACGCCGTGCTGGATCCCAACGGCCTCGTATCATTAGCAGTCGAGATGACAGGCATCTTACCCGCATGGCTGTAACGGAACGTGCAGCCACGTCTCGACCCCTGAGTCAACAGATGGGGACGTCTGCAAGACAACAACCATCTGCACGAACAGTTCGATGAAGTTTGCAGTAGCATGGAGTATCAGCTCGGACGCCAAGACTGCGGTTACCCTTGACGCTGCATCACAGACAGCAGCGCCTGCGATGGTGTACTCAATGACGAACTTGGGTGCACGAATGGCAAAACGTTATTTTTTCGGATGAATCCAGTTACTGTTTACAGTATCATGATGGTCGCATCCGTGTTTGGCGACATCGCGGTGAACGCACATTGCAAGCATGTATTCGTCATCGCCATACTGGCGTATCACTCAGCGTGATGGTATGGGGTGCCACTGTTTACACGTCTCTGTCTCCTCTTGTTCGCATTGACGACACTTTGAACAGTGGACGTTAGGTTTCAGATGTGTTACGACCTGTGGCTCTGCCCTTCATTTGATCCCTGCGAAATCCTACATTTCAGCAGGGTAATGCACGACCTCATGTTGGAGGTCGTGTACGGGCCTTTCTGGATACAGAAAATGTTCGACTGCTGCCCTGACCAGCACATTATCCAGATCTCTCACCAATTGAAAACGTCTGGTCAATGGTGGCCGAGCAATTGGCCCGTCACAATACGCCAGTCACTAGTCTTGATGAACTGTGGTATCGTGTTGAAGCTGCGTGGGCAGCTGTACCTGTACACGTCATCCAAGCTCTGTTTGACTAAAAGCCCAGGCGTATCAATGCCGTTATTACGGCCAGAGGTGGATGTTCTGGGTACTGATTTCTCAGGATCTATGCACCCAAATTGCGTGAAAATGTAATCACATGTCAGTTCTATTATAATATATCTGTCCAATGAATACCCGTTTATCATCTGCATTTCTTCTTGGTGTAGCAATTTTAATGGCCAGTTCTTCGAGGATAGAAATCCACTCCTTGGTCACGGAGCCATTTCAGAGCCTCTCTGTGAGCATCCTCATTGTCAGAAGTCCTGTGACTGTTGCGAAACAGTTCAGCAGTTGCCTGCTCATTGAAGTCTGTGACAGATGACGGTGATCTCCCCTCACGATCAGCATGACTAACATCTGAGCGTCTTACGTCAAATCAAGGTCACTATTTTACTACAGCTGGACGCGGCATTGCATTTGGTCCATATCCTACGAGAATTCACGTAATTACGTGCGAAATTTATACATTTATTCCACAAACATTGCACTATACCGTGCACGGATTTGGGCTACGTTTCTCTCCGACACTGTGACGGATCTGTTATACATACCACAGCAGAACTGAATCCGCAGGAAACCCGGAACCTGTGAGCGAACTGACAATACACCACTCTTGTTGCCTAATGGACTTAGTGTGGCATAACGTGTGTAGCTTACTTCGTGAAGTCATTTCGAGCAATACAATATCAACAATCTTGAATTATGGACTACGTTCGAAGGCAACAGTATTTTATAAATACGCTCTACGAGAAACAAATCAATTAAAAATATACGACGCTTCACGAAGGAATTACACCGAAGTGACAGGAATTACACGAAAGGGATGGTACTCGCCAGATGTGACGCACATGCTGAGACAAACAAATGATTACAATGCATGTACAGACAAACTAATCATTAAACTAAAATGTAGACTTTCACGGCCGGAAACGTCATGTCCATTATAATTATCCGGCTGTTATGCCGTGGTCGGTTGATGAATTCTATGTCAATTACCAATTGCAGGTACTAGTAGATGGGAACAATGGCAGGAGGGTGTCCACAATGAGGAAATCAAAGAAAAACTGGGAATGAACTCTATAGATGTAGCAGTCAGGGCGAACAGGCTTAGATGGTGGGGTCATGTTACACGCATGGGAGAAGCAAGGTTACCCAAGAGACTCATGGCTTCAGCAGTAGAGGGTAGGAGGACTCGGGGCAGACCAAGGAGAAGGTACCTGGATTCGGTTAAGAATGATTTTGAAGTAATAGGTTTAACATCAGAAGAGGCACCAATGTTAACACTGAATAAGGGATCATTAAGGAATTTTATAAGGGGGGCTATGCTCCAGACTGAACGCTGAAAGGCATAATCAGTCTTAAATGATGATGATGATGATTATGAACTAATCATTATAGTTTGCGAAAAAATGAATGATTTATTCAAGAGAAAGAGCTTCACAAATTGAGCAAGTCAATAAACGTTGGTCCACCTCTGGCCCTTACGCAAGCAGTTATTCGGCTTGGCATTAATTGATCGAGTTGTTGGATGTCCTCCTAACAGGATATTCTGTCCAGTTGGTGCGTTAGACCGCCAAACGCTCGAGTTGGTTGGAGGGCCCTGCCCATAATGCTCCAAATGTTCTTAACTGGGAAGAGATTTGGTGAACCTGTTGCCAAGGTGGGGTTTGACAAGCTCGAAGACAAACAGTAGAAAGCCTCACTGTATGTGACCGGCATTATCTTGCTGAAGTGTAATCTCAGGATAGTTTGTCCTGAGGAGCAACAAAACGGACTGCAGAATATCGCCGACATACCGTTATGCTGTGAGGGCGCCGCGGATAACAACCAAAGCAGTACTGCTACGAAATGAAATGGCGCCCCATGAGTCTTGGCTGTCGGGCTGTATGACTGTCCTCAGTCATATTGATATTCCACCACTGTTCGGGGCGTCGCGAGACACTTATTCGTTGGTCACATCAGTCAGGAACGTCACTGACTGGAGTGTAATTGTCTTCAGTAGTGAGTCTCGCTTCAAACTGAGTCCCAATGAGAAGACCCCTTTGGTTGTCATTCGTGGCAACCTAAGTGCACAGCGGTACGACGACGAGCTTCTACGCTCTCTTTTGCAGCCCTTCAACGTAACCCATTCTGGGCTTACATTTCAGCAACAAAATGGCCAACCGCACGCGGGGAGCGTTTCTACTGCTTGTCTTTGTGCTTGTCAAACATTACCTTGGCCAGCAAGGTCACCGGATTTATCTGCAATTGAGAACATTTCGAGCATTGTGGGCAGAGTGTTCCCACAGGCTCGGGATGTTGAGTATGTAACGCGATAATTGGACAGAATTTGGCACCATAACCTTCAGGAGGGTACCCAACAATTCTATCAATCAGTGCCGAGCCGACGAACTGCTTTCATAAGTGTCTGAGACGTACCAACGCGCTGTTGACTTGCTTAGTTTGTGAAGTTTTCTCACTTTAATAAACTGTCAGTTTTTTTTCCCCTGAAACTGTAATTATTATTTGGCTAAACATGCACATCATGTCTATCAATTTCCTGCCCATTCTGATAATTCCTTGCAGGGAACGGCCTTGTCGCAGTGGATACACCGGTTCCCGTCAGATCACCGAAGTTCAGCACTGTCGGGCGTGGCCGGCACATGGTTGGGTGACCATCCGGTCCGCCACGAGCTGTTGCCATTTTCCGGGGTGCTCTCAGTCTCGTAATGCCAATTGAGGAGCTACTCGACCGAATAGTAGCGGCTCCGGTCAAAGAAAACCATCATAACGACCGGGAGAGCGGTGTGCTGACCCCACGCCCCTCCTATCCCCATCCTCAGCTGAAGATGACACGGCCGTCGGATGGTCCCGATGGGTGGCTTGTGGCCTGAAGACGGAGTGCTCTGATAATTCCTTCGTGGTGCGTTTTTCTTTTTCTTACTGTGTATTTAACAACTAAATAGTGAACAGGAAAGCGTGCCCAGATCGGTAAATAGATTAACGACATACTCGAGAAGAGACGAATATGAGACTGAATTCCGAAGGAGTAAGAAACAGACGGCAGCGCGTACCTTGAATACTTCCCAGGCGGCGCTGAAGGGCAGCACGGCGACTCCGACCAGGAGGTCAGCGACGGCGAGCGACACGATGAAGAGGTTGGTGACGGAACGCAGCTTGTGCGATAGGAATACGGCGGCCACCACCAGGCAGTTTCCCGCCACCACCATGACGTCGATGATGGCGAGCACGCCCAGCGTGGCCACATTGCGGCCCTCGGTCCACGCGATCTCGGGCTCCTCAGGACACCACTGGGTCTCTAGTGAGCCGTTGCCGGACTCGGCGGCACCGCTGACAGAGTCCATCGCAGATGTGGCCCTCCTCCGCTACAGGTGCTCAAGTCAGAAGCGATGTTCTGGCGTGTAGAATTCCACACGGCGACCACTCTAGATCACTTTGGGAACATCTTTGTGGCCAATAGGTCGTCAGAAAGGTCTTGTTTTGTACCACAGGTGCTTTTGTTCTAATCCTAAGTCGGCTTCTGTAATCACTCAAGTCACACCTCACCTGAATGAACACCTAGCAGGTTACCTAGCTATCATGTAGCAATTATACACGTAACATGTTCAGCGAAAATATTACTTGAGTGTAGAAATAGTTTTGGATTCTGTCCAAGTGACCTTTGATAAGGAATCAGAGCAGGCTATGTTTCTCAGACATGTTATAATCTTCTTTGGCCTTTATTTAGCACACATAATTAACTAACTACAAAGGTTCAACTGCTGAAACGCATCCATCACAAAAGGAGAAACAAAACGAGGTAATAAGAAAACACCTACAATATAGCTAAACGAAAACTTAAACCTTGTCAGTGTACGGTGAAGTAACTATGAGATTTGTACGGTGATAGTTGAATACCATGACATTTCCTTCCTGAAAGTACTCCTAGTTTTCTTGATCGCAACGTTCTGGTCAACCAACTGTACCACAACACATTCACGTTGGTGCTACATATTCGCGTCGATCCATCAATGCAAAGAACAAGCATCAGACACAGAAGTACGGTTTCCGTTTGAACTCCAGACTGAAGGGAAGATTCCATTTTTGAGTATCATCTAGTTGCTGTCAGAAGCAGGAACGGTCATCACTGATAAATCTGAAACTAACAGACGATGAAAGTGTTTGCGAGAAAGTTTCAGGTTAGGCGAGTCGTCCAGTGTAATACAGCAGCACACGATAGCCTCAGCAAGTTTTTTCATTCATCGACTCAGCCGATCGTCATGTTTCTTCCTTGGCTGAGCTTCTGACCCAACGATGGGAAATCTATATTTACCGTAATTTCTGATGCACCAAAAATAAATAGCTCACAGATGCTGCAGTTTGGAAAACAGAAGTAAACGGTTAAAACCAGAATTCGAACGTTCGTAGCAGTGCGACACTTGTTACGGCGTAGAAATCTCACTGGATGGTTGCCAGACTACTTCCTACGATGGACTGGTGGATCAGTGTAGAATGGCCGCTCTTGGCCCGATGATTGTCTGCGCGTGGTCGTCACGTTACCAAGCTGCCCCGGCCGCTCCGGTACCTGGAACAAGGTACCACAGGTATCAGCCTAGTATATACACTCAGGTATATAGACACATAGAAATGTTTAAAAATGAAATAATGAGCGGGGCTGAAGGATGAATTATAGTACTTCCATGAGAAAAATATGTTAAACTTTCAAGAATTAAAAGATAAACACCACTGGCTCAAGGAAATACCTGAAGAACTGAAAAAAAAACTCCAGGACTTATTACATGTAAAACGTTTAAAGTGTAAGGTGAAATCTACACGATAACAATTGTTTATACTGAAAAATCTCTTCGTATAACTGTTAATTTGTTTGTCCTCCTTATGCGTCAACTAATTGTAGAAATTTTTCTACATACCAAGCATTTCATCGCTTCAAACACAGTGTATTGAGTAATGTCTACATTTATTTGCACTTTCAGTAACGTAAAAATTGAAAGTAAAGCAAAAGTTTTGACTTAAGGTCTCGATACCAGAATCCCCACAGTACCGTTCTGGAATGTTTCCATTTTGCTATCCGCTATTTGGAATCTACGTTAAGACTGGTCCATGGCTCGCCCGCTCGCTCCAAAAGTGCCAATTTTTCTAAACGCTTGACCGACTGGGGCTTCCATTTCTGTCACTCTCATTTCTGGTCAAACCTTGCATGTATCATAAAAAGCCGCTGGATGGTAGGCTTGTTGTCTTTGTGAGCTGTCTAAGTAGCTAAACACGGGTGCTTCACAATGCCACTTCCTTAGAACAGAACTCAACAGAAACTGAGAAGCACTCATTTTTGGAAAACGCCTTTTCGGCAGCGGAAGTAGTCAAAAATGGCTCAAATGGCTCTCAGCCCTATGCGACTTAATATCTGAGGCAATCAGTCCCTTAGACTTAGAACTACTTAAACCTAACTAACCTATGGACATCACACACATCCATGCCTGAGGCAGGATTGAAACCTGCGACCGTAGCAGCAGCGCGGTTCCGGACTGAAGCGCCTAGAACAACTCGGCCACAGCGGCCGGCGGGAAGTAGTCATTAGCCGTTAATGACGTATGTTGCCCACCATGTTCTTCTCTATGTAATAAAGCTTGGTAGCTTGTCAAATGAGAACAAAATTTACAACTCCAAAATGACGTTGTTTGCCTGTAAGTATTGTCATTTCCTTCGACAACAATGTCATAAACGTCAAGTCAGTTCATTATACACTGAAGAGCCAAAGAAACTGGTACATCTGCCTGATGTCGTGTAGGGCCCCTGCAACCACGCAAAAGTGTCACAACACGACGTGGCATGGACTCGACTAATGTCTGCAGTAGTGCTGAAGGGAATTTACACTATGAATCCTGCAGGGCTGTCCATAACTCCGTAAGAGTACGAGGTGTTGGAGATCTCTTCTGAACAACATGTTGTAAGGCACTCCAGATAGGCCCAATAAAGTTCATGTCTGGGGAGTTTGGTGGCCAGCGGATGTGTTTAAACTCTGAAGAATGTTCCTGAAGCCCCTCTGAAGCAATTTTGGACGCGTGAGCTATCGCATTGTCCTGCTGGAATTGCCTAAATCCGTCGGAATGCACAATGAATGTGAATTGATGCGGGTGATCAGACAGGACGCTTACGTATGTGTCACCTATCACAGTCATACCTAGATGTATCAGGGGTCCCATGTCACTCCAATTCCAACTGCCGCACACCATTACAGAGTCTTCACCAGCTTCAACGGTCTCCTGCTCACATGCAGGGTCTATAGATTTATATGGTTGTCTCCATACCCGTACACGTCCATCTGCTCGATACAATTTGAAGTGAGACTCGTCCGACCAGGCAACATGTTTCCAGTCATCAACAGAACAATTTTGACGGGTCCAGGCGAGGCGTAAAGGTTTGTGTCATGCCGTCATCAAGGGTACACGAGTGGGCCTTCAGCTACGAAGGCCCATATGGATGATGTTTCGTTGAATGGGTCACTCGCCGACACTTGTTGAGGCCCAGCGTTGAAATCTGCAGCATTTTGCGGAAGGATTGCACTTCTGTCACGTTGAACCATTCTCATCAGTCATCGTTGGTCCCGTTCTTGCAGGATCTTTTTCCGGTCACAGCGATGTCAGAGATTTGATGTTTTACCAGATAATTGATATTAACGGCACGCTAGTGAAATGGTTGTTCGGGAAAGTTCCCACTTCATCGATAGCTCGGAAGACTGTCTTCCATCGCTCGTGCGCCGACTACAACACCACGTTCAATCTCACTTAAAACTTGATAACCTGCCCTTGTAGCAGCAGTAACCGATGTAACAACTGCGCCAGACACTTGTCTTACATAGGCGTTGCAGACCGCAGCAACGTGTTCTGTCTGTTTAAACATGTCTGCATTTGTACAAGCATGCCTTTACAAGTTTATTTCGCGCTACAGTGTATAATTAACTGAACTTTCAATAAAACTGTACATCGAGTTTTATTGTATGTTACTCTCTGTCAACCGCCATGGTATTGTAGTTCATATGAGTGTATTACATAGTGTTTTAGTATGTATTTTTGATGTTTCATACAAGACATTTTAAAATTAAATTAAAAATAGAAACTAATAATTGTGGTTTACTTACACCAAGTGTTTACTTACGGTTATATGGTTTTAAAATTTTTTTAACATAAATGTCAAGTCATGTCTCACATCAAAATGACTGGGTTGTTCCAGTAAGTCATTATATTGGTCTTCTTTATCTTTGCAGCTGTTTAATGCAAAACTGTATTTCATGATTGTTGATATTTTTTCTACTTTTATTTTTATTTTAATACAAAATTTGTTTCAAGTTTTAGTCACAGTTCTTATTAGTATGTAGGGCGTTATTTCGTCCTCTACGGCGTACATTGTGGCTGGTTGTAAATGTCTGTGAACAGCAGCCTCTGTTTCAATTAGGCTGTGTGCATGTGAAGGACATGAAATCACATTTGCATTTACAAGGCTATGGTGTCTACATGAGTCACTTCTTACAGCATGTTACGTTCTATGGTGGCTTCAGTACTATGTAATTTTTATACAGAAACCGTTTTATGCCTACAGCGATTGATTCCTCTCTATTTATAATATTTGTAGCAATGATGATGGCTATGTGGTAGATGAAATGTAGATCTGCAATAAATTACAGATTGGAACGCGACTGACGGCTGAAAATAAAAGTTTTGACTTCACCTCACAGTAGCTGTGTGTAACGGTTCCAATGGAAACCAGCCTGTCGAACAATTATTTCACAATTATTTCTTTGATCAGACTAGCTCTGTGACGGTGTTGCGTAAAAGGCACCATTAATGGAGCCTCTGTGCTGTCTCAGTTATTTAATGATGGTACACAGTTGCTCAAATCTGAAAACTGTGGCAAGTTCCTATAAACTGCACTATAGCTATAAAACATTCACACCGATCAGACTTTGCAAAGAGTTACAATTTTCCAACATTACAAGAATCCGAGATTTTCACAAATATTGCGTGTAAGATAATTACAACTATACCGTTAATGATCTTGGGAGAGAAAGGAAACAACAGAATCGTTATATGATTCATATGACGTCCAACTGCTGTCCCCACGGCTCCTATCTCCATCGACTAGGAAATTACTACATTTGATATTGTTTCTGCTATTACGGCTTGTTTCTCATTCGATGTTACGATTTCGTTCCACACATGGTTAACGATATTCTTCCAGTTCTTCGACGTGTGACAGCCTCGTCCACAAGTCTCTTCGTTTATGGTATCGTAAATATTTTACTTTCGTCCCGCGCCGTCTGCTTACATTTGAGCGAAGTGTGTTCAGTGGTATACTGGAGGCAGTGGTACGTTGGAAGACGTATAACCTCGTGGACGCAGTCTTTTCGCAAGGTCTAAAAGTTTCGTTATTCGCGCACGCTGTTCGAACTCAGTGTAATTTTCTCCAGCTCACCAAAATTTCATTTTATCTTGTAAAATATGTTTGTGTTTAATCTTGCGAAATGGCACCGGATGTTATCCACCCGAAAAATTACCGAAGCTGACATATTTCAGTAAGTAGGTAACGAAAACTAAATTAAATTTCAGGGAGAAGAAATAAAAACTGAGGTTTGCCGACAAGATTGTAATTCTGTTGGAGATACCAAACAAGTTTGAAGAGCAGCAGATTGAAATGGACACAGTCTTGAACACCAATAGAAGCCAAAAAAAAAAAAAAAAATATGGTAGTGGGAATTAGATTAGGAAATGAAAACTTAAAAGTACCAGAGCGCTTTTGTTATTTATAAAGTAAAGTAACTGATGATGACAGAAGTAGAGTGGATATAAATTATAGAATGTCGATGACAAGGAAAGTGCTTTCAAAGGAGTCATTTGTCAACACCGATTGTAGATTTAAGTGTTAGGAAGTCTCTCCTGAGGATATTTGGCTGGTGTGTAGTCTTGTATGGAAATGAAACGTGGGTAATGAACAGATCAGACAAGAAGAGAAAAGAAGCTTTTGGAATCTGGTGCTATAGAAGTATGATTAGATGGTTAGATCATGTAACTAATGAAGTGGTACTGAGCAGAATTGAAAAAAAGGGAATTTTTGACGCAGCTTGACTAAAAGAAGGGATCGATTGATAGGACATATCCTGGGACACCAAGGAATCATCAGTTTAGAATTTGAGAGAAGCGTGGGGGTAAAAAATGTAGAGGGAGACCAAGAGATGATTACGGTAAGCCGGTTCAAGTGGTTTTAGGTTGCAGTAGTTGTTCGTAGATGGAGAGGCTTGCACAGAATAGAGTACCATGGAGATCTGCATCATTCTTCGGAGCGAAAAACATAGTAGCTTTTAATGAACTTATGTATAAATGTAATATCCATTTCACCTTTAGAGTCTGTATTTTATGAGAAAATCAACTCAGTAGCTAGCACACATTCGCTAAGCGAATCAACATGAACAGTAACAAAGCGCCAGCCTCCATGACGCTTTAGTTGGTGCACACGAGAAGTATTGTGCGATGCACGCTAATTCCGACATTTTATCGTCACAGTGTATATATGTTGCATTTATACTTCCGTCTCTGAACACTTTTCTCTCTTCAAGTAATTTGTTAAAACAGTGGGAAGGCTTTTATTTCCTGCTAGCAGATCACTTTTCGACAGTGAAGCAATCAGCTTTAGGAATTTATGGTCTGTGAAATACATATACAACAAGCAAACCTAGCGATTATAGCACACTGCAATACTTACTAAAAGTTAAAGTCATCTCAAACTGCTCTAAGACTGAGTCATTGTTACGAGTAGTAGCAATTGCAAGATGGATTCTTAAACAGTTAGCCGGCCGCTGTGGACGAGCAGTTCTAGGCGCTTCAGTCCGGAACCGCGCTGCTGCTACGGTCACAGGTTCGGATCCTGCCTCGGGCATGGATGTGTGTGATGTCCTTAGGTTAGTGAGGTTTAAGTAGTTCTAAGTCTAGGGGACTGATGACCGCAGATGTTAAGTCCAATATTGTTTCGAGCCATTTTAAACAGTCGCAAGTGATATCAGGACGAACTGAATACGGATATCAGAAAGAGGTCCACATCGGAAAATGCGCTGTAGGAGGAAAGTTTTGCCTGCACAATTTCGTGCTGTGTCAGACGAGGAATTGTCTCACGGCGGGTATTGTTTCATAGTTGCTATTCCTGAACACTCCGCATATTGTAAATATAAAGATGAAGTTGCTTTTGAAAAACGTTGCGAGGCGTTTCTCTTTGCCTCTGCAGATCTAAGGAGCTTGACGAATGGACTTCGCTAAATTCCGGCGAATGTTCTCCATCTGCTGCTTGGAAAAGCGTTTCCTCTCTACACCGTAACCTTGCAGGACTTTTCCCGAGGATATAAACCACTAGGTCATCCGTAAGTGGTCTGCCTTTAAGCTACCACATTATTCAATGGGACCTCGAAATTTTGAAACGACTTGCACTTTTTGTTAAAGAAAGGAAGAAAGATCAGGTCTAAGCATACCGATGACAGGGACATCATTTGAGGCTTGCACAAACTCGGGTTTGACAAGGATAGGACACATGATTGGTCTTGCTATTTTCAACCAACCGCCCCGATGTTCACCGAAAGTGATTTGCGAAGCCACTAAGAGCCTAAATCTAGATGGCCCCACAAGGATTTTAATTCCGAGGTTTTCTTGTTTCTGTGGTAACAGTGAGGTTACAACAAAAAACATGTAGGTGAGGCCATCACTGAATTGTCTACTGTAATTGGGACCAGTCATGTCGTATGTACATGAGGGAGCAAAATATCTTCGGCATATGAAATGTAGGTTACCTAAATTGAGACGTGAATATATAATTTTTGGATTTATTACTGGGCTCTTTGGAAACTACTTTTTTGAAACCAAAGATATAGTTCACCCACACAGAACTGCCTGAGTGTCTGGAAACAAATCACTTGGAATTCGCAAGTATGAGTACACAATACTTTAAGAAGTTAGTCGTTGGCTAAACATAGATAAATTCTCCATGAAGGTTGAAACATCAGAAGTGGCGACCGCTCCAGAAAAGAGGCATCGTGAAAATCTACTCACATGATCTCATAATCTGCTTTTATGGGAAACTTTCAAAATATTTTCGCTGCGCTAAGACTTTACGAGTAAATCTCGAGCTTTGATATTAACAAGAAAAAATTATGTTGTTCCTTTGTACTGAAATTTTCAATTTTGTGTAGGTAATAATAGTTCTTATTAAGATTTACTTGAATGATATCTATTTTTAGTGCAAATATCCAGTCCTAGCATGCAAAGAAAAGCTACGGTACCGGCAAGACAAAAGCTAAAAGAGTAACACGGTTTCCTACGGTGAGGAGTGGAATGTCTAGTGATCTAGTTTTGTGATCCATCAACACGAGTCAAATGCAGATGTATCCTGTTGATAAGTTGTTACAAAGCCAGACAGTGAATGTACGAAGAAGGTAAGATAATATTGAAAGAGAAGAGCCCTTATGGAATCACATAACTGCCTCTTGTCTCTCATCATCCTGACGAAAAAGGAAGATAAAGTGCACTCGATTTCCTTTCCGTGTTAAAGTGGCAAAGTTTTAAGAGGCATCCTCCTAAAAGCCCCGAGAACGAGAAAAGTTTTTATTGCGAGATCTTTCATTCCGTGATGACGTCGGAAATGGAGGGCGAAGGTTTCGTCATGTCCGTGCTCTTGGGTAGCAGGTGTTGCAATCTTCAGAAAAAGCAGAAGACCAGTGGAGCGTGTGCGAGGAGTCATCAACTGCCCGTAATTTCCATTTTTGGTAATAGTTATAGTTACTGATTCTACACTATGCGATGAATTTTCAGCTAAATTAAGATTCTATAGTGAAACGCAATGGATTTATATGATAAAAAATCAAGTTTGGTGCAAAGTTTCGTTTAAAACACAGAGGGCCACGTGCTCTGCTGTTAGTGGAAATCACATTCCTCTAAAAGTTAGGGAGTAAGGTAATTCTATTTAAAGTGCTCTATCATGAAAAATGAGAAAATTAGATTTTATTAACACACACCAGATACCGCAAAAAATATTGAAATGACAGAATATTCTGGTGCGCAGTTTTTAAGAAAACTCACAAGCGCACGAAGCAACTGGAAAAAACAGAGCAGTCCGTACGAGAAATTAATGTATAGTTTGTGCAAAACGTACTGAACGAGTGCTCCATAGTTCTGATACCACAGAAGTCAGTAGCAGTCGGTCGACTTCTGTCACGTGTGTTTTGTTCAAAATGTTCAAATGTGTGTGAATTCCTAAGGGACCAAACTGCTGAGGTCATCGGTCCCTAGACTTACGCACTAGTTGAAGTAACTTAAGTCTGAGGATAACACTCACACCCATGCCCGAGGGCGGACTCGAACCATCTGCGGGAGAGGCCGCACGGTTAGTGACATGGCACCTCTAACCGCACGGCCAATCCGCTCGACCACGTGTGTTTTGTATCCAGCCGCTGCCAACATTGGCAATCTAACAATACAGAACCGTAACTACAATCGTAGTTCCGTACTTTACCAAACCATTAAGCAACGTGTAGCGCCCGAAATGGGTGAGGAAAGCGCAGATTGTTCCACCTGCACCCCAAATCTGCCCCCAGCTCTCACTGTGCTGGACTTCGGCAGACGGAACTTGCATGTTCCAATCCCCACACCTCGTGAAAACTCTGTCAGGTCGCCCTGAACGAACTATACTGTAAGCATAGTAAATCTGCACAAAATTATCCCAAGCAAATCATCGTCACTGCGTTTCGCTTCTATCATCTTTACTGGACGCTTTAGAACATGTTCGAAAGAACAGTCACTGCGCATTCATATAACTGATTCACTTCAATGGGCAATGAATACATAATCTTCAGGGCGGATGCACATTTACTTTCGACCTTCTATGGGAATCTAATATTAGCGTGCATGAAGGAGATGGACTGGGATTACAAATAGTTGGCACAAGGTGGCTGGGAAAATGCAGAGATGGTCTAAGCATTTTCCATTAACACCATACCCGGGTGGCCCATTGGTTATAGCAACTTCTAGTAAGCCGGAGATACTGAGTTCGAGTCCGGGTCTGGCACACATTTTCGCTCCTCACCGCTGATTCCGCACGAAGTCCCGATGCACCTGATATGGGCTGTTCCTTCCCTTTCCTTTCCTTTCCTTCCTCCCCCACCCTCCATCTCCGTCTGAAGACAGAACTGCCACTTCTGCAGTCATCGGAAAGGCTACACCACTCATTGCTTTGCACAGTGTGTGATAAGCTATCCCAGCAATCAATCCCATGAATACAACTGACTGCTCGGTACAGGAGAAATATTTGTAGTAAAATGCCAACATGAACGCATTAATAAAAGATCATTTTCGCCACGGGTAAGTCCCAGTTTATCTTCAAAAGTTAGAGCCGCGTGTTTTAACTTTGTAAGAAAGCGGAGTCCGCTATCGTCAGTCGACCACCCGAGGATAGAGTGCAATCGGAAAGAGCAATCCTGTGCGGTCCGTTTACTGACTTCTGGCGGACGCACAGATCCAAAGGGTGATTCATGTACAAAGTCTAGGGACTGATCGATGAGAGGATATGGACCAAAAAAGTGTCTATTTAACTTAAGTCCGGAAATGCATGGTTTTCATGCTAGAGACCATTTATTCAAATGTTAAAATGTATTTGAATTCCTAAGGGACCAAACTGCTGAGGTCATCGGCCCTAGACGTACATACTACATAAACTAACTTACGCTAAGAAGAACACACACATCCATGCCCGAGGGGGGACTCGAACCTCTGGCGGGAGCGGCCGCTCAATCCGTGACATGGTGCCTCTAACCGCAATTACTCCGCGTGGCGACCATTTATTCAATCACACTCTATTAGAGAGACTGCTGTGTAATGCGCGCTGCACCATGCAGTCACAGTATGCGTGGTTTTCTCCTAGAGGGTGGTACGTCATGCTTTAGCGCCCACTCCTGCCATAGTAATTCACTTCTCTTGCCCACTCACCTTGTAGTCGATGAGATACAACGTCGTAAACAATGGTTTCGTTTTCTAATGGAGAGCTTGCCGACATGTTGTCCACTTACGGAAAGGAAAAGTTTGGAAATTTGTGGTAAGTTCTATGGGACAAAACTGCTGAGGTCATACTTCCCAGGCTTACACACAACTTAATCTAACCTAAACTAACTTACGCTAAGGATAACACACACACACACACACACACACACCCCAAGGGAGGACTCGAACCTCCGACGGGGGCAGCCGCGCGAACCGTGGCAAGGCACCTTAGACCACACGGCTATCCACGCGGCTTACGGAAAGGCACGTTGCAACGGGTGGAGGTCAGCAAGGCTGTTTCAGAATCATACCCACCGACAACAACCACAGAATTCAATGTTTGCAACAGTGTTCCTCCGTTTGTCTGAGACAGGTTCATTTCAGAAAGCAGGAAATCTTGAAATACGTACCCGAAATGTTCGGACTCCATGTTTAGTAAGAAAATGTGATTAACACTACGGAAGACGACAGCCGTGTCAGTACTAGGCAGTTGGCTCGCCAGTACGGGGTAAGACAGACTACCCTCATCACTTACAGCCTCTGCCGAGTTTACTAGCGACAGACTTTCCACATTGGCTCAAAAATGATTCAAATGGCTCTGAGCACTATGGGACATAACTTCTGAGGTCATCAGTCCCCTAGAACTTAGAACTACTTAAACCTAAGTAACCTAAGGATATCACACACATCCAAGCCCGAGGCAGGATTCGAATCTGCGACAGTAGCAGTCCAGACTGAAGCGCCTAGAACCGCTCGGCCACACCGGCCGGCACTTTCCACATTGGGAGCAGTTTTGTCACTGGTTTCTTTATCAGGCAGTCACGATTCAGAGATTTGTGTCATCTATCCCTTTCACAGATAAGGCCACCTTTACACTCAGTGATATCTTCAGCTTTCATAGATGTCATCTTTCGGATAATATGCAGAACCAACATGGTATGGGGACAGCGAATCCTCAGCATCGGTGCAACCGGAAAGTGTGGGCCGGGATAATTGTCGACCGTATTTTGGGACCATTCTTCCTTTCAGGTCAGCCAACAGGCTGGAACTCTCGGCGTTTCTAGCGAGTTACTTTGCCTCCCCTGCTGGAAGAAGTGCCATTGATGGTTCGAAGAGTAATGCGACTGCTGTATGATGGTGCTCGAGTCCACTTTTCCGTTAATGTACAGACGCATCTCTTGTCAGTTGTTCTTCCCTGGTCGATGGACGGGAGGTCCAGTTATATGGCCTGCTCGTTCACAAGGTCTCAACCCGTGCGATTTCTGGTTGTAGGGCCAACTCAGAAGGATAGTGTACGCAGGTCCCGTTCCAGATGTGAAAACACTGGAGCAGCTTATTCATGCTGCCTTTGACACTGTTCGGATGCAGCCTGGCCGACGTGAACGTCTGAAGCAGAACATGCTATGGCGCGTACACGAAGGGGTTGAGGCGCATGGAAACCATTTTCAGCACACACTGTAACTGTGACTTCATGGAACATTGCGTATTAGACCGCAGTTTATGTAACAATGTACTATTGAACAAATGAAGTCTCGCATGGAAACCACGCATTTCCAAACATAAATTCATTGGACCTTTTTCTGTTCCGTATCCTCCCATCGGTCAATAGCTTGAGTTAAAACACGGTAGAGGAAAACGTACAGTAAAAGAATTTTCATGTGGAGCTGCGATGGCGCAGCGTAATAGACACGAAAGTAATCAGAGAAGCCAGGAAACTTGAATAGGAATCTTGGCAGAAAAGCGAGGATACTTACTTGCGAAATAGTTTTGGGTATATTTCGAGATCTTGGATCCGAGAAATAGCACACGATAATTTGACTGGGGTTTCGTGAAAGTAAGATCAGAGGGATTAGAAAGAAGATGGAAGCGTGCGGGTAGTGGTCGCTAACTAAGTGAACGGAACAAGTAAAAAATTCTGCACACTGAGCCGTGTGTCGGCTCTCAACATATATCGCGCTGTAAAGATTTTTCTGCATCCTTCCATTCCATCGTTAATTGATTCTTTCATATTTATAGTTATGCTGCGTACGATTCTGTTGAGATTCCCCTCTGGCGGCGTGTCTGGTCTTATCGATCTTCGAGTCGTTGCTTCCTGTTAGTCTCGTATAAGGGAAGAAGATCTTTGGGGGATGGACGGTTGGTTGCCAAGCGGTGATGAGTCGGTCGGTCGGTTTTTAAAATCGGGAGTTAGAGAATGTCGGACGAGGAGACCGCGGCGTGGCGTGGCGGTGGAGAGTTGGCTGTTGTTCCGAGAAGCCGCGTGGTCTATCCTGGCGGTGCGAAACGAGTGGGACGAGTTGACGGGACAAGGCAGTAAGCTCTTGCTGTAAGCACCCGGGGGCCATGGCTGTGGTTCCGAGTCACTACTTGGTGGGGGCGGCAACGGATGTCTTTAAATTTTCCGTCTGGAGGCGGGAATGATGGACTAGTAACTCGCCCAACCTGAGGAGTGGTATTTCGCCGCCGCGGGTGCAGAGAAGACGAGCCCAGTGGGGTACGCTGGCGACGTGTACACTGTCGGGTGTGAGGAACCTTTGCATTGGAGTTCACCTGCTGTTTCTCTGATAAACTGCAAGTTAAGTTGGTTAAAGGTTTAGATGTTAAGTGAAGAATTTTGGTTTGTGCAAGCGGCGTCTTTTCTGCCTTGTGGCCTCCTGCGTTCAGGTTTCCTGTCCCTGTCACCGGTGTATTTACAGACAGTGATCTTTTCCGCTTCTCATTAGTACTGCCCGGTAGGAAGTGTATTTTTGGGCAGTGATTATTGTTTCAGATTGCATTTTTTCTGCCTTGTGGCCTCCTGCGTCCGGATTTCCTGCCCCTGTCGACCGTGTAATTATAGACAGTGATCTTTTGGCTTTTTATTAGTACTGCCTGGGAGGAAGTGTATTTTTGGGCAGGGATTATGGTTCTTGATTTGATTCCTCCTCCTCCCCTGGCCTCGCATGAGGTCAATGTGATTTTGAATATGAGGCGTTGTGGGTCTGTTAGTCCGCTTCTGGCCTGAGCATCCCTCGGGAGAAAGTTGTGGCCGACCTTACACCCGGTCGGTTAGTTATTTCTATCCCAGGACATTTTGGTGGCAGCACATGGTATTAAAGTTGTTAGTTATTGTAAAATGTTAAATGGTTGTATTTTACTCTGTTTTTTGGCCACTGTTTGCCTTTCATTGGTGGGTTTTTAAAATTACGTGGCTTAAAAATTGTTATTGTAAAAGGTGAATGACTGTATCTTTACTTTGATTGTTTTAATCTACTTGGCATCCTTTGAAAATACTAGTTCTGCCTCCCTGTTAGCGAGCCTCTGTAATTTAATATCTTGTTGTGCCAAAGTTTAAAAGAAGTTGGCTCCCTAGATGTTCGGTAGCGAAATTGTATGCAAATCGGTGTTTTTTTTTTGTTCATTACTTGGAAAGTTTTAATTTTGTTATTAAATGCTTTATCAAAGTCTGTTTTAAGTAAAATGGCTTGCCTATTAACGGTAAAGTAAAGTTTTTAATTTCATTACTTGGAAAATTTTGATTTGTTATCAAATGTTTTATCAAAGTCGGTTTTAAGTAAAACGGCTTGGCCGTTAACTGTAAAGTAAATTGTTTTGAAAAGGCACTCATGCCTACTAGCTTTTTTGGATCTGTTCCTGGTCAAGTCATAAAGAAGTGACTATTAATGGTTGAAGTAAACAATACAGATATTGTGAATTTCAACTCGACAGTAACCAACTACTTTTGGCCACGTTTCCCAACTGGGGTTTTCCTTGATTAATCGTAACACCCGTCTCAACACTTTATTATCAACGCTCTAGCATACACTGAATCAGATATTTCAGAGGAAATAAGAAATATTTTAGGAGGTGATAGTATATACTAATTGGAGCAGTACGTTTCATGTGCCATGTGCCCAGTTTTTATTACTTACAGAGGGCAGCTCTTACAGTGTAACTCACACAAATACTTACAGAAAGTATTAGGCAAAGACAAATGATTATGATCAAAGTTTAGTTTCATAAATTCTACCTTCGAGTTCAGTGTACTGTCGAAATCTCTTGAGAATACTAAGTGTAGCTCTTCTGGGCTCGTCTTGGAGTTCTCCTCTGAATGCAGCGCTTTTCACAATGCGATTAATTCCTCTCTTGTGTTTACTCTTTGTAAACTTCACAATTCAACCATCGCTACAGGCAGGAGATTCGTGGCCAAGAAACGTGACCATTTGTGTTATTCCATCTTCTGGGGAATGCTAGGTGTAGTTTGTGATTCACCTGATTATTAGAAACGGCAAGAGCCCCGTCATGCGGGATATATCACACAAAGTTTCAGCCGAAGGAGCTCTTCCAATAAAACTGGAAGTGTGTTTTCAAGAAATCTAGACATCTGGAATGTGAAAGTCGACGTAGTGCTGCATACACCAAGGGTATTGGAAAGTACTTTGACGTCACTGGTGGTATTAATGAGAATCAACTTTTAACTTAGCCATATGCCTTTGCTTAACACTTTTCGCCAATATTTGTTTGGGTTACATTCAAACAGCTACGACTCTGTCACCATTCAAAATTGGACACGAGTTACATGGAAATTCGAAAGTGTATGGAAGCGAGCTCTCGATGCAGAGAAGAGCCATAGATATTCGTCGCAATGTTTACGCCACGGCGGATGTGTTGGCGCCACCAGGGGATATGTTGACACCATCTGCGACAGCATTACGTAACTACCGACTAATCTGAAGCCGTACTTGGACTATATAAGGCCACCATAGCAGCAGGTTTGACAGTCAGTTACTCCTGATGATGACGACTGTGGAAATCGTTGAAAGCTCGAGGTTTCACCTTGAATTGACGTGGCAAGAAGTTCGAGATTGGTTTGTATTTTCGGAAGTTAATGTCAATGACAGAATTAAGTAGCGCAATGTCTTTCTTGCGGTTACAAACTAAATTCGAATTTAGTTGTCTAGGATATATAGAATTACTGATTTCGCTTTGCGTATCAAAAACCTAACGACATTGCTTTGCTTCTTTCGATATGTTTAATTTACAATTTTTACTAGGAAAAACGATTTTATTAAGTTAGGTGCGTGATGTTGGTGCTTTCTCTCCTGCTTTGATGGTATGTCCGTCTAGTGCCCCTGAGGGCGAGTGCACGCATATGTGGAACAAAGCAACAGTCTGCAATGAATATCCACATGGACGAAACCACTCACGCAGAACTGATTTTACTTTGGTTTCTCTAAGTCGTAGCTTTTCGATTACCACAGTCGGATAGAATTCACAATCCAGCTTCATACCCACAACGTCACATTTGTTTAAACTGTAGGTAAGAATATGTAGCACTAATTGTTACCATCTGCTACGCTCGCATATCAGTTGTTTTGTTACAATTGATGATGGTGAGTAAGCAAGCTAGTAATTTTACGAGATATCTGTGTATATGGTGACGTATGGACATGTATATAAAAATATATATGTAGTGCCGGTGTGAAGGTACATAATGAATCTATTATTTCGCTGCACGATGTTCCTGAAAGCATCCATTATATTTTCTAATTATATTTTAAAAACGCCTCAATTCACTACATTTGTGCAGAAGTAGAGGTTTAAAAGTTACCCTGGCTCACATAGTACTGGATGTGATGTTTGCCACCAGAGCAACACGCACCATCCGTTTCTTCCTTCTATTTTAATTCATTACAGTGCCTATATTTTTTATCCATCCGCATATTGTGACCAATGCAAGTCAGTAGATAGACCAATCGAATGCAGCCCCACCAATGTCTCCCACTTTCCGTATGTGGAGGTACGACTCTGTTTGTAGTACAGCCCTTAAATGATGCCGTCGTTTTGGTTCTTCAAGCTTCTTGGAAGCTATAAGAGACGCATGACGCTCAGCGTCTAAAATGAGAAGGGCTTGTGTCTGATCTAGTGTGTTCGCAGCTCGTAAGGCCGCCCAACGCTATGCATGAAAGTTCCGGCAGACATGAGATTGCTCTGAGGGTTATGCTGGATTAGAGTAACTTTAGCACGTTGAGCTCTCTTAGAACTGTGTGCTAAATCAGAATTACGTTTGCGATGCTTATTACAATAGTTTTAAATATGATTCTCGACTCACTGTCCGATTTTATTGTTATGTATTCACCAAAATTCTCCAGCCTAGCCAGATGGAGTAACAAATCAGTGTCATAAACCACACTGACAGAACATTGCATTTCCACTGTCGCTGAGTATAAACACTATGAGTCGCCGACCAGCGCGTCAGGGTCGCCTACATCCCATTCACATATATATTTAAAAACACGTATATCACATTTGAAAATGTTAATAATACTCAAAACGATGCAACTTTCTAAAGTAGCCCGCGCTCTTTCTCAGAGTTCAAGCTATCTCTTTACCAAATTTAACCCGAAACGTAATAGATATTTATTTTCGCAATTAATAATGCCGGCATTAGTACGGAATCATAGATTAAACATGTTGAACATTGAATAAGCCCTGTGCTGATTGCATTGAATCATGTAGAACATGTCCACCACCAAAAGCATTTTCACAAATATGATGTTCAAAAATAAGAGTAAATAGCTTTTTCAGAGAGTAAAGAGTCTTCAAATCAACAAATATCTTGTACTGCACATTTTCGAAAGTAGCCTACCTTCTTCCTTAGGATTCAAGCTATCTCACCCCAGATTTCATGGAGATCGTTTCAGCCGTTTGGTCGTGAAAACCTAACAGACAAGAGTTACCATCGAATTTATAATATTAGTATGAAAGTATGTACTGGCATGGATGAAAAACGTTGCAGATCGTATAATAATTGTATTGTAGCTGTTACGCACGGCTGCGCTCGCATATCAGTAAAATGAAATGACATGTGCGTATGGCTTTACTGGCCGAGAGACTCCAGTCGTGACGTTCGGGAGCTTGGTAGCAGGCTTTTTATTTGACGCCGCTTCTATGTCTTGCACATCGATGACGATGAAATGATGATGAGGACGGCACATGTATCCAGACCGGAGCAGAAAAGAAAAACGACGCGTATGTGAGTCAAACCCAGCAACCCACCAGCGAGGAACATATACGCTAACCACATGATTACGACAGAGGCGCTAGACGCTCAGCGGCTAGAATGTAGTAGGGTTCTGACCGATGTAGTGAGGAAGTATGGACTAAGCATATAGAGGATTGTACAAGTGTCATACTCATTACGTTGAATCGGGTTATGTAGAACATATCAACCAACAAAAGCAATTTAACATTTAATATGGTACAGTTCAGAAGTCGAAGAGCAAATAACTTTTTAGGAAGAATTATTATTGTTCCATAGTTCGCGTTATATTCTTCAAATCAATAAATATGTTATATACACACTTTTTTAAGCAGCCTATGTTCTTCCTGAGAGGTCAAGTTAACTCCATACCTAATTTTATCAAAACGGGTGCAGCAGTTTAGTCGTCAAAGCATAACAGTGTCTTTTGCATTTATAATATTAATATAGATTAGTACGGGTTATTTCAAAATAGTTGGCTGCTGCTATTATGAATGTGCGTAGTAAACTTAGTAAATGTAACAAACAAAAATGGTATTCGATATATCTAAGAGTTCATTCCTACCAGGAGCCAAGCCTTAGTAACAAATTTTATAAATTGGTTACTGACACACTTGTATTTATTAATTCTACATCTACACAAATACTCCTCAAATCGCAGAGAAGTGTGTGACCGAAGGAACACTTTGGATTGTGAACAACTGTCTGTTCCACACCACATTCGTAACGACTGAGGGAAATATTCCACGTAGACTATACTCTTATATTATTCTTGTGGTCCCTAGGCGATTGCGTTGGAAGCAGTGCACTTCCGGCAGTAGGCCCTACCATCCAGTTACGGTCCTAGCAAAGCGTTCCTGAACCTTGTCGTTGTCTGTTGTGTCAATTTCGTAGGGACTCACAACACTGGAGCCGTAGCCTGGAATTCGTGTTTCTAGCTTCACGTATAAGGGGCAGCCAAATGATAACCGAACACCAGCCACAACGGGACCGTGGAATTGTTCCGTTCTAAACTGATCTCCATACGCGTCATGACATTTATCCCATTCGAAGAACACACTAAGTTGAAAATTACAATCCGTATCAACAACTCCATTACGGTGAAACTGTTCAAATTAATGGATTAACTTCTGGACCAACAAAACTGAAACTGTCGTAGCAATATCTAAAATAAATGAAAAAAAAAATTTTTCTATTCAGAAGAACGTACAAGACGCTTAAGAGAGTCTTTGACCGAAGACACGCGAAGAAATGAGCTGTGAAGAAAATTTCCAAACATCTCAGACACAATGCGCAAAATAAATCCTACGGTCCACGTGAAAAGAAAGTAGAACAAAAGTAACTCAACTAATATTCCAGTTTTACAACATCGGATATTTAAAATCCAAAAGAGTGATGAACGACGAAAACTAAAAATACGAAAGGCGTTGATATAACCGGTGACGCTAACGTAAAAAAGAATGATATTTAGAAGTAGAGGACTGTGGTAGTTACTTAATGCTTTCTTTTTTTTAGAAAGAAGGTAAGGGGTTACATATTTTCAAATGGGTAGTAACTTTTTTGCTGTAGAGAGGTGTCCCTATCTTCACTTTCTCTTCTTATGGCACATATTATCTTATACGTGAACAACACAAGAATCCAGGCGATGTAGTTTTCACCCTTGTATTGAATGCAAACGTATGTGTATGATCTTAAAACAAATCCCGCATATTTATTTAAATTCACACATGTAATTACCTTTTCTTTTCCGAAAAGAAGCTGGGTACCAATTTATTAGAAATCTGAAGTTGTGAATATTGCGACATCGACATCAAGCAACTGTGTAAGAGTGAAATGTCTTCAGTATAGTAACGAATCTGGGATTAACACCGTCTTCAAGTTACCAAGGTCTGAGAGACCGGGTGTAATTTCAGGCCCCACTGAATACGTAATGAGAGATAAAATCAATTATGAATAGCACCATTATCGGATTGGCGATCCATTAGGTAACCTGGACCAATAAATTTTCCGCTGAAACGTCCTCCACCGGTACCCAGCATTCCCAGTCTATCAACAGTAAACTGTGTAGCGAATTGCGTGTCTCACCAGCACAACGAATTTACCAGTAAGAGACACTTTTTACAGAAGGAAACATTGACATAGTATTGCATACTATAAATGTACTATGGGAATAATGATTACTCTTAGATCATACCTATGGCTGCTTTGTATGTACATCGACTGTAAAGTCTTTATTTTTAAGTGACAGTACTTATTCAATTAATTAATGAAACCGCTTGAAAGACTGCTTCCATTTACTAATAACAGATTCTAAAACAACGATCATAGGGTGTATTTGTCATACTTTTTACATGTGATGTAGTACAAACCACGAACAGAGAGTACCAACTTTATCCTCCGCAACTCCCTGTGCCTTTCACTGCAGTAACACAAAGCCCCTCACTAAACGAAATGTTATAGCGTCAAAAACCTGTGTTTATTTGTTAGAGGACTGGGTCCGTTCAGAAAATAAAAGATCGGCGTGTTAACTAGGACAGGAATATTTCAACAGACACTCTAGGCGTGCGTGATGTTGATACCTTAAATTAAGACAGGTAATGCAAATTATAGGTGGTACTCCTTCCTAGGAACGAGGAGTTCCAGAAATTAATTGCTCAAAAATTACTTTAGCAACGTTTCTGTTTGGTGCAGAAGCATGCAAGTGGCAAATGGTGCACTAGATTAAACGTAAAAGTAGATTACATTCAGACAGCCATGTTCCTCCTGGTATATGAGTTTTGGAGATTGAGACAGGACCAGTCGTCAGAGATCGAAACCCCCTTGATGGTGTTTAGCTTTTCCTCAGTACTTAGGAGCCGAGATGACATACTGTGCCTACGGACTTGTAAAACCACCAATGCTTCGCACTGTCGACTAAGATCCTATACAGTGCTGGCAGACACCACAGTAGTGTTTAAGTCATAGGTTGTCATTATTCTTTCGAATGGGAACTGTCTGAGACACTATACTTTGCCCCTCACCACGTCAGTGAAGGCGTTCACGGTGCATATCACTAAGTCAGGGGTTCGCGTTTTGTGGAGAATGAGGTCTCACACCATAGGATACCATCTGTCCACCCCGCAACTCGTCAACATCCGTTGCGGCACCGAAGTGACGATCCTACGCTGTGGAAGAATTTATATAGTCCGTATGGCTAGGCGCGTAATTTGATAGTCATCCCTCGCTTTTTCGACATTACGTGGTCAACGACCTTCTAGTCACTGTATACCAATATATTATATCAATGGTTGCATTCACACTTCTTTGTCATAATATCATATCCCTTATAAGCAGGAGTGGCAGCATATGACAGATCTATTCCCCAGGGACCGATCATACTACTATGTTTCCAACTCATAAACTTATTTACACGACGAACATCCACAAAGTTTTAATCATCACCTAGAAAAAAGTTTCGAAATTTATTTATTTTTCATTTGCAGAAACAGGTCTGCAGCCATCGTATACAATGAAATCCCCGCTACGTATTACTGTAGCACTCTGCTCGAGGAGCTAAAGCGAGATGAAGCGGTCCATTGACAACGTGGAGTTTCAAAAATTTGTGTGAAATCTTACGGGACTGAACTGCTAAGGCCCTCAGTCCCTAAGCTTACACACTACTTAACCTAAATTATCCTAAGGACAGAGACACACACCCATGCCCGAGGGAGGACTCGAACCTTCGCCGGGATCAGAATGTGGAGTTTCGTGCAGTACTTTCTTTTCTGCATTTGAAGGATAACAACGTGACAACTGCCCTCACCGCGATGGCGGGGGAGCGGAAGCGTACGCCAACGATCACATGACAATGGTTCGGTGGTGCAGACGTATCCAGTCGAGTCAAAGAAACAAGCCGTGTGTTACCCCTGTTCACCTAGTTTGGACTGCCTTAACAGACATGAGATAATAATGGTCTAACAACTTTCAGCCTTGTGTTTGATACTGGCATAAAACCCGAAATCCTGATAGGGCGGAAGATAAATGTAATAATACAGTCAAACAGCGGTTTACTTTTTCAAAAAGTATTGTGTAACTGTGACTCAACGTCATAAGAAATAAGCGTGAATGATGCAGAACAGGAAATCACAAGAGGAGGCCGGCATACAACAATCGAGGCGATAGTGGCTAAAGCTAAAATCAGTCACGGATCAGTACGAATTCTGAACGTAACAGAGGCGGACGCCCAATGCACTTCGTGACTGTTCACCCTCATTCAGAAACTGTGTCATGCCAAGCCTAAGGTCTTCTTCAGCAGTCTTATAACGATGGTCGAGACTGAGGTGCAAACGAAGTGTATGTCGACAGGGGTTTCGTCGTCTAAATATAAGATAGTTGATCCTGTTACATGGAATAAATTAATTAGTCACTTTCCAAAAATCATAGATTAGGAATTCAATGACAACTAAATGAAACAAGGATCACCATTAATTCAGTTTATTACATTAAAGTAACACATAAATCGTCAGACAAGAAGTTTGTTCTCAAGTAAAACTTTAGCACATCTAGTTTAAGAGTCTGGTTCAAGATTGTAACGATCGCACATCAGAAATGAGAGTAAAATTAGCGAAGTTTTACCGTAATTGTCGTTACACTAGTGTACAAGGGTCACAGTGCTAGAGACAGCAATGCACTGTATCTGTGTCTGGAGCTGACAGCGTAACGGTTATACGAATCTGAAAGCAAGTCTTCAGATCGATAGTTGAATATATTGAAATTCTATAAAAATGACCTTACTATCCCTAACGATTAACACATGTCGCAGTTCCAGCTCTGTATGTGGAAGCTGAAGCGCCTGCAGAATCAGTCATTGGCAGAGAGCCAATGGCACCGGCGAGTAAGTTGAAGACAGCCCGAAATCTTTCTATGTCCAGAGATTGACATGGCGTGTATGAAGACCGGCAGAGGAGAAGTCTAATAGTGAAGGCTCCCTATGGTGAATACTCCTAGAGGTGAAATGAATTTGAACCAACGATTACTAAGAGGAAAACTCATTTCTGCATTTTCCGTTATTTATTTTGTTAGGATTGGCCGGGCTTCAGGTAGTCTGAGTGCTGAGCAGTGAAAAAATTCCTTAATAGATGCTGGTCCTCTTCCCTGAGTTTTGCTTCAGCCAGTTAGCCAGTAATACACTTCGTAGCATTTGCGCTGGAAAAGAGTATCTCGCTCTCTTTCTGTCTATGCCAATGATGTGGGGTCTTATCAGCAAGATTGAGTTTCTCTCGCTGCCTTCCAAGATATTAACATTAGCCTATCCTGACAGTTCTTGTATTGCATGAACATTTAATTTGCGGGGTCCCAACGTTAAGCGTGTCCCACTCTTGCAAAGATGTCCTAAGCAGTGGGCTCTTATTCCTGTTCTAGATGTTACCTATGGCATCTGTTATGTCGAAAAGAAACACAGTTTTCTATGTTTTGCTCACAGTAGTGCCTTCCCAGACCCAAAAAAGGGTATCTCCTCTTTCCATCCTCCAGTGACAAAATCAATCACTGCTACAGGTATCGCATCACAGGAAATCGTGTCTATTTTGCCTACAGGGCACCTGATGTCCAACTGCGAAACCTGAAAGGAAAATCTGGTCAGCCGTCTGGCAGTGACCTGCGCATCTTTCTGAGAATTCCACTATGGGTGGTCCCCTGTATGGCTACGTGACTTTGCTACTCACCTGAACGCTTTCAGCTCATTCTAATGGGGTTCCAATGAGCCCTTATACATGCACAAAACATGCAGGTCTGAATAAAAAATGTAAATTACGTTAATTAACAATCGCTAGCAATATATGCATTTCATTTTGATTAATTGTTTAGATCTGTTTATATTCAGATTTTATATTAGCTAGAAGGCATTTTAGGAAAAATGGTCAAATAGCACAAGCAGTAAAAGAATACAAATTCACCACCACTGTAAACGTCGGGACGTAGCCATCATAGCTCCACATGATGCAGCGTTTTTTTGACTGCCATGGCGAGGTGCTAACAGATTATGTCCATAAGCTCCAATCGGTCATAGGAGCATACTACCAAAATCTCCTGACAAGGCTACAAGAGGTTGCTGTGGTGACAGCTTGTCCAAGGGGTTATTTTTGGTTTACCTCATTTTCTACAGGACAGACACAGGCTGCTTCTATCTTTGGGAAAATGTGTTGAACTCAAAGGTAAATATGTAGAGGACGACTAACACGTGAACTTCCTTGGTGGAAGCTTGGGTTTTACAAAGTGATGGTACCTTTCGTTTTGTCCCTTCGCATCGACAAGCAGTGTAGGAACATACTTTTAGGTTCTGACTTGCTTGATGACTCTTCACTGCCAGACTTGGTGTGGCGGGAGGCAGGGGACACTGACGTTTAGGAAGACGTAAGAGAGAGCAGTGCTGGATCTGATAGCTGTAGTCAGTCATAGTTGGCGCATGATGATAGAACCCTTAAAGTTCTGAATTCATTTGGAATGTTTTTTCTAGGACTGTAATTTTCACAAACATTTGTGTGTTTACAAACGTGCTGTAGGACTTCAGCGTGTTATTGTAATAAAAACAAATTAAATACATTATAGACACTGTTTTAAGGGAACAAATCGAGGATGGACACCCATAGAGAGGTGTACTTTTGAAATTCTGAGAGAGTACGTTCCAGGAAGACTTGGACAACATGTTACACCCTCCCACATCAGCCTGGCGAAACGAACATGACTATAAAATCAGATATATTAGTGCTAATACTCAGCTTTGCCGACAGTCCGACAATCAATCTTCCCACTCTTCATTCCTGAGTGAAACAAGGAAGGGGGACACATATAGTGGTATCGAATGTTTCCTGTGCCATATACCTTAAGTGGGCTGCAGAGTATAACTGTAGATATAGATATCTAAAATAGTCCCCAAATGCCGACGAAGAACGCCCGAGTTACTGTGTTTGGTGCCTGTCTCTTGGCCTCCCCTTCGACAAAAGTCTAAGTTTAGAATGTTACCCGACATTCTGAGGTCTGTTAGGCTCCTTGTGAAAAGCTATGCATGTGGTCCGTCAGTGTGGATACATCAACCCATGGTACAATTGCCTATTGGTTGGCTCTAGCCTTTATAAGATTGACGCCCCGTCGTCCCGCTAAATGATGCTCCCTCTTTATACGGCATGTTGCAGACAGTTTTCCAAAATGAATTTTCAGTTTGCAATGGAGTATCCACTGAGATGAAACTTCCTGGAAGATTAAAACTGTGTGCCAGACCGCGACTCGAACATGGGACTTTTGTCTGTAGCGGACAAGTGCTCTACCAACTGATTTACTTGCGCATGATCCATTACCCGCAACCCACCCTCACAACCCACCCTCCCATACTCCCCAAAATTCATAGAATTTCTCTTGTGGAACTTAAGAGGGTAGCACTACCGGAAGAAAGGATGTTGCGGTGACATTGTTTGGTCACATCCCGGTGGGTTATTTGCAGCTCTGTAGCGGAGTTTGCGATGATATGAAACTTACTGGCAGATGAAAACTGTATGCCGGACTATGGTACATTTGCCCTTCGTCGGTTGAACTAACCAAGCACGACTCACAGTCTGCCCAGAAAGCTTTACTTACGCTAGTACCTCATTTTCTACTTAAAATTTCACAGAAGCTCTCCAGACAAACTTGCAGGACTAGCGCTCCTGGAAGAAACGATACTGCAGAGATGAGAGGAGTCTCTGCAGTGGAGTTTTGCAGGAGAACGTCTATGAAGTTAGCAAAGTAGGAGATGGAGTACTGGCGGAAGTAGAGCTGTGAGGACGGCTCGACAGTCTGTGTCGGGTGGCTCAGTGAGATACTGTGGGGCAGTATGGTAAGTCCCGGCCACTCCGTGTAGCGTTTCCTGGTCTGTTATTGTTTATCGTGCCACCGTGCTAGTGTTGAGTTTCATCGTTACGTTCTTGACGTCCGATGGCTCTTTCATGTCGGAAATCAACGATCAAGCTGCAGTTCGACACAACATACCCTAGACCCAAGATCCACGAAGTACAAAGATTTTTACAGGGCGTGATAGATGTTGACCAACAAAAAGTGCTGGATATCTACTTGTCTATCATCTGCAGCTTTGTATATCTTAAGTTAACCTACGATGAGGACTGTGCCAAATTTATCAGACGTTCGACGGAAGAATACAGATTCTGCCACTTCAATGGAAACGTGGATGTGGGAACAGCTGAACGTACTGGACTGGGAATACAAAATGTTGGCGTGTTTGAGCTACCATTTGATGTTCCAGTGGATTTAGTCATCCTTGCTCTTCGACTCTATTGCGCAGTCCTCGTCTATACGGTAGGAAATTCAAAGGCCTCCGAAACTTACCATGTCCTTAACGGCGTGCGACTGATCCGTATTGAACCACACCACCATGTAGTATCGTATCTCACGATCGCCTTTTGCTAGGCGATAATTATTTACGTCAACCGAGGACCTGCTCAATATGTGGACAAAAAAAATGGCTCTGAGCACTATGGGACTTAACATCTGAGGTCATCAGTCCCCTAGAACTTAGAACTACTTAAACCTAACTAACCTAAGGACACCACACACATGCATGCCTGAGGCAGGATTCGAATCTGCGACCGTAGCGATCAGATTCGACCGTCGATAGTGACGTCTGTGCCACTTAAATTTGTAGCAATGGCGAGACGGGAGACGCCAGCTGCCTATGATGACTCTTCTATGTTGATACAAGTCTTGGAGGCCCCTGTAACTGAGAGCCCCCCGTCTCTTCTAGCGCCGATGGATCTATTACCCTCTCGTGGAGCCTAAGCAGAACGCATGTATCACTGCAATGACAAGACGATGTTGCGGTGGAAGTTGTAGAACAGGACGCATCCACCTGTTGCCCTGCAACGGACACAGAGGCGAGACAGCGTAAACAGATATCGGCCAGGTGACATAAGAAACGTTTCAGAACGATTAGAATGGCCCGAGGAAGCAACGATGGATAATGAGGTGCGTCAGCTGATACGCTGATCTGACACGGCAGACCCTGACGTACCACATGGTTCGATGTGTTCCCTCGTTGCTGGCGGGACCGCGCAGTGTGTGTCACCAAGACCCCGCCGCCGGCCGAAGTGGCCGTGCGGTTAAAGGCGCTACAGTCTGGAACCGCAAGACCGCTACGGTCGCAGGTTCGAATCCTGCCTCGGACATGGATGTTTGTGATGTCCTTAGGTTAGTTAGGTTTAAATAGTTCTAAGTTCTAGGCGACTAATGACCTCCGCACTTGAGTCCCATAGTGCTCAGAGCCAAGACCCCGCCCACCCCCGCCCATCCCCCCTCCCCGCAGGGATGCACCCACGGCTACGCCCGCCTCTCGAGATCCAGCGTCATCGACCGTTCTGGGAGACTGGGTGGAGGGATGGAGATGCTGAATGTGTTTCATGCCTCTGACGATACACCGATGCCGTTGGCTGCGTCAACATTAAAGGCGACAGATGCTTCGGTCGGCACGACCTACCCCCACCACTTCCTATCTCTTCGTCCTGAAGACGCTTCACACTGCGACTACTGCCCAACTGTAATACCGAGACAAACCCCAACGACTCGATGGAACAGGCATAGCACTTCGCCACAATCAATGTCAATGGCACTACTTCTGCTCTCAACACAGCTGCGAAATACATAATGAGCTGCGGATCTGGATGTTGTTTTCTTTCAAGAAGTCCAACCAGGACTCTGCCTCGATACCTGCAGGTATGACGCTTACGCCACGCCTTCAGATATGGGTGGAGGAGGTACGGCTATTCTGCTCAGAGAATGGGTTATGGCAACTGATGCATTCTATTTACAGTCAGCCGGTGGGGTCGAACTCGCGGTTGGTACTGCTCGTCTGGTGAACCTGTACGCTCCTTCCGATACGACAGAAGGAGAGAATAACACGCATTTTATGCCAAAGACACTCTTCCAGGGCAATGCCGACCTCTTGGGAGTAGGCGGAGATTTCGATTGTGTGCTCATACCATCCGACCAGATTAGCATTATACCACCTGCCCGGCACTTCAGGAACTTGTAAAGGTCTTGATTTGGAGGCACGGGTCATACAACACGGCGGTCGACAATACTAGCCATTCCAGGAGCAGTTTTGATCGAGTTGACGTCACACGCGATCTGCGATAGACAGTTGTCGACGCTGATATGTGGCTGGCAGCGCTTACGGACCACCTAGCATTCGTGTGCACTCTCACCCTCTCCCGTCAACACGTCCGACGAAATAGGTGTCCGTGGAGCCTCAATGTGGCCCTTCTTGGTGAGGTAAACAACGGACGCTGAGTTTACATGGAGCAGATGCTAACGATGATTACTCTCTCAGGGTTCCACACTTCAGCAGTGGTTACGGTGTTTCAAACCCACCTTATACCGGACATTAGCCAGTTATGGATGAGATAGAGCGTCATGGTATTTCGTGACCACTGATTTCTACTAACTGCACTCCGCGGACTGTCTGCGCAGCCGCCGTCGTCAGAACTACAATCAGCAGAGCTTCACGTCACAAATACTACATATCAGCACCATATTTCTCGCGAGTGTGCTGGTGCGGACGAGGGCAACTGATGGTCACTCAAGACAGGAGAAGACGCTAGAGACAACTCATTAAAGAGGTTGAGATGGAGGATGGACGACGAGCCGACACACAAATGGATATCGCTCGAGCGGGCACACAGTCTTATACACTTCTCTATGAGCGAGAGTAGAACATGGACATAGGAGTCAGGGAAGTCCAGTCCGACCTACCCAGCTCTTGGAACCCATAAGATGATGCTACGCTTTTGTCGGAGGTGACTTTGGAAGAGCTACGAGAGGCTATGTTGCGCGGCTCCCCCAACAAAATGACAAGCCCAGACGGAATACCTCTTGAACTTTTGATATTAAGGGCCCATCGTGAGTCAAGATGTAAAGAGAACTCCTGAATCGTTATTTGCAAGTACCATCTTATTTCACTGAGGGCCCCTTGATTCCTCTGCCCGAAACCGTCGGAGGCTGTTGCCCACTCGATTTTCGCCCAGTGACTATGCTAATCCTCCGTCAGAGGCTTAAATCTACGGCAATTGCGGCCATTCGCTCTAACTCAAACATGCCGTCTCCACGGCGCTCTTCTTGCGTTGGATTTTGCCTGTGCTTTCGATTGCGTCAAACGTGGTTTCCTGTGTAGAGCTATGGAACATATCGGTATGCTGCGCTTGACGACGTCTGTTGTGCTTCTTTTGATCCATGGGTCGGTCACAAGGATTATGGTAAACGGCTATCAGTCCGCCGCCGCCCTTGTCAACAGATCCGTCAGACAGGGCTATCCTCTTTCTGTCATGTTATGGGGCATTGCCCTCGAACCCACTCTTCAAGGACTGCGGCGACGTTTGGAAGATCTTAGCCTCTGCTCCGTGACATTGCGATGTTGCGCGTACCCTGATGTGATTTTCTTAGCACGGACTGGTGACGAAATACGCACGGCGCTTTCCTGACTCCAACAGTGTGGGGCCGTGGCAGGCAGTAAGATCAGCTTAGGAAATCACGCTACGCGGAGGTGGGACGAGGCATGCCTGCAGAACTGGATGTACCCCTGACAAGGGTCTCGATGCAACGTACAGCGGCCTTTATGTATCATAAGGTCTTATAACGACTCCGCAGAAAGGCTCGCCTCAACAAATTTTGACCGTTGGACATTCTGCAGCGAGCTCAGAACGTCAGTATGTACATGGCTTCTCAACTTAACTATTACGCATGCTTATTGCCGAAGACAGATTCGAGGGCTTTCAGGCAGTGTTCAGATATGTGGTGAATGCTGGTGCAGATACATAGATCCGTTTTGTTACTCTTACTTTACCCTTCCATGATGGAGATGTTAGACTTACGTCAAGCATAGAGCACTGGTGCTGTACCTTCAGTCCATGCGGCCACTCTGGCTATCACCAACAGACAATCTTCCTGGCATCCTGGTAGGAAAGGTAGACCTACACACACTGTCCACACCGGTACTGGTTGGACATTTATCGCCATCGTCATCTCATATTAGGTTTTTCGTGAAATACAGCTGTATTTTGGGAGTTATAACGGAGACACGGAATCCGACAACAAAGATTTATTATAGTGTTCTCCAATGCTGGCATCCGGCTAGCGACATTATACGACGACACCCCACAGTCGACAGGATGTGTGTTTCGCTAGCCACCCAAGCACCTTTCCTGTCCACTTTAGTGCAGTCGACGTGGTATGTGGTCACTAATGATAAATTTCCGTCCCGACGAAGAGTACGCCGGCCAGTGTGGCCGAACGGTTCTAGGCGCTTCAGTCTGGAGCCGCGCGACCACTACGGTCGCAGGTTCGAATCCTGCCTCGGGCATGCAAGTATGTACTCCTTGCTGTTATTTGCCCACAACAATGCATCATCTTCATCTGTACCGGAGCTAACTACCAGTTCATTTTACATAGCACTGCCTACACACTGCGTAACACTCTCTCTCCCCCTTTGCATCACCACGCACGCACAAACACACGCACGCACGCGCGCGCACACACGCACACATACACACACACAACTCACACTGTATAAGACATATCAATCTATGAAATGTGATATATCGGACGGTCTCAAACCATGTAGTGCTAAGGTTTGCCGGCCGCTGTGGCCGAGCGTTTCTAGGCCCTTCAGTGCCAAATCGCGCGGCTGCTACGGTCGCCGGTTCCAATCCTGCCTCGGGCACGAATGTGTGTGATGCCCTTAGATTAGTTAGGTTTAAGCAGTTCTAAGTTCTAAGGGACTGATGACCTCAGATGTTAAGTCCCATAGTGCTGAGAGCCATTTGAACCATTTTTTTGACGAAGGGTACATGCCATTGATCTAACTAACTATCCCATGTGCCCGTGTTGCGCGATGGTAGATATGGATGAACACAGAGTGAACTGTGGCCTCGCACGCGATTTTTCATTCCGACGCCGTCTATTTCCCGACTACCCGGATGAATGCTGTCGTCTGCGTAAAAGAAATGGCGATACATGACATGTACCGCGACGGTGGAAAGGAAGTCCTCAGTTTGTGGTAGTACGTGATGGACGAGTTTATGGTCTTAACGAAAAGAACGCAATATCGGAACCGTTTTGCTAACTATTTTGGGTCGTCGTTCATGGACCCACCGCGCAGTCGGGATGTGCCCGGTGTGAGAAGAAGCTGAATTACACATGTGATGTTTGCACGAACCCCATACAGTACCAGAACAGTCTCTGACTGTGTGCAGCGGCTCCGGACACCCCAAGAGTTGACGGATGGTGATGTCTGTTGAACGACGACAGCCTCTTACTGGCCGCCCGGTTCGATGTGATCCCAGAGGGCAATAGGGCTCTTTCTCTTTCATATGATCGTTATAATTTTTGGAGTATGCCTCCCTTGTATTTGTTGCTTTAAAAAAATTGCGAAGGTGCACTTCGTTGGTGGGAGGGGTGAGATATCATGGCCAGGTCTCTGAATTCGACCCTTGCCCGCCTTTCCTCCTCTATCCTGCCGCTGACTGTGTTTCTCAGAAAAAAAAAGACTTGTTAAACTGTGGCCTCGTGGAGTATCGACGCCGCATGTGGAGAGTTCTAGAAGAGTTCTTTGCACTTCTTGTACCTTCCGTATTCAGTAATGAAAACAAAATTAGCTAACGCACAAAAAAAGAAATAAAATAAAAAGTAGAAGTCTAAAAAAGAAGTTGGTGGAGCACTTGTCCGCGAAAGACAAGGGTTCTAATTCAGAGTCTTGGTTCTGTACACTGTTTCTATCTGCCAGAAAGTTTCAAGGTGTTTGCCTCTGTAGTTTGAAAATTTATTTAGGTAGGTACATGTAAGAAGAGGTGCTCCTTCTGGGGAGTTATGACTGTAGAGGTAATGTTGCTGCAACTCTCCACCAATAAATAAACTATGTGCACATCGAGGAAAAGCGTCGATCCTTGAGACCGGCAAGTTTGTGTAGAGAATGTTTTATCCTCCCCTAAGATTTTGAACGTCTAATTTAAACTGATTTATAATTAATTGTATTCAATACATCAGCGACATGAGCGAAAAAAATATTGTTAAAAAATATAACTCGTTACCGGAACTCTCGAAAATAACTAAACTACAAGGGAATGACCCAATCCGACAAGTCTAAATCTATCTAGAAATTTTTCACGCAGGAGGAATACACCGAAAGCAATCCACTGTTAAAATTTTTGCTGCCAAGGCGCACTCCAAGTGCTTTTTCAAAAAAGTGGATGTTACTCGTTTTTACCGCACGGAGAACCGCTTATAGAAGCCGTTTTTACAGTCCCGGCACGCGAATCGGCGAATAAGCAGACGCAGTCGCGACAAGACACGTAGCGCCGCATAGCACGAAATCCGAAGTGCACAGACGTAAAAGTTAAGCAGGTAAACCGTACTAGAAATGAGTTTCTTTTATTTCCGCTAATTATCACAAGAACTTTGGTCTTTAGACTACCAGTTTCGGTCATCAGTGACCATCTTCAGCCATAGTGGCATCGTCACAACATATACCCAATATCAGCATAGCATATTTTTTATTTTGTTATGACCAGTAGCGATAGAGACAGTATGACTGCCAGAACTGTGTGAAATATGTGCGACAATGCTATGCTGATTTGGTATTTTTTGACGAGGTACCGTGGCTTTACTACCTTAGGAGATGTTATAAAACGGATCTGAATATGGTGATTGGTGACCAAAACCGGTAGTCTAAGAGCAAAAGGCTTGCGAAAATTGTCGGAAATATAAGAACTTCATTCCATGCTTTTTGGATCACGGCCTTAATCCGCGATCATGTCGCTACTTCTGAAACTCGTACCAGAAATACATGAAATCATAATTTTTTTGAATAACTTACAGTTCATATCGACAGCAAAACTGCTGTATAACGGTCGTTTTTCTTGGGCAATTTCCTTAAAAACTGCGGTGTTTGTTGTGGGATGCCTTGAAATATTCCCACTTCAGGCCCTATAGTTTTATAGTTTCATGAAGTTCCTACAGGTGGTGTCGCCATACGTAACCTTCAAAGTGGAATCCGTAACGGAAGGACGTTTCAAGTGAAGACTTGTCATTGAGTTTCTTTTAGTAAAAAACTAGAGCATCGCAGATATTCATAGGTTTTTGCAGGATGTCTACGAAGATCAGGTAGTGATCGAAGGCATGGTGAGCCGTTGTTCGAGACGTCTGTCATCGTCTCAGCAAGGTCTCAAACCTCTCCGATCTCTCGCGTGCAGGCCTGTCGCACACCGCTGTGACTTCCGTACTGTTGGAACGTGCAGACACTCTCACTCGAGGTGATCGATGGATGACAATCAAACACCCCATGGCTCAAATGGACGTCTTTGTTGGTAGTGCTGACACTCGGCCACCAGTCGGGGAACTCAAAGGTGTGTGCCCATGGATATGGTCGCCGCCTAAAAGAAGACCATAAAGAGCAAAGAAAGATCACCTGTAAGGAATTTGTTGCGGCCTAAGTGTCTGATGATGAAAATTTTTATGGAACATCGCCACAGGCGATGAACACGGGTTCATCACTTGGAACTGGAAACAAAACGGCGATAGATAAAGTGGCACCACAACACATTTTCTCCGAAGGGAAAATTCAGAGCTGTATCCTTAGTAGCTAAAGTAATTTTTTTGTGCGGAGATCATGTGGACTCTGAAGGGGTTAGCCTGTTTGATGTCCTCCCTTTTGGAGCAATGACTGTGGGAGAACAAGAACCTTCTTCTTCACGTCAGCTACAAATTTCTCTATACCATTACCCATGAATGACATCTCCTCTATACGTTTAACAGAGGAAACATCGTAACTTTACTATTTCTTTTTTCGTATAATTTTCTCAATCTGTTTAACCAGGTCGCCGAAACCTGGAAATCAATAACGCTCATCTCCCTTGCAAATCAAAACACCCCATTTCGTAGATCTCTCCCAATAACGCTTCACTGACACATGAGTGGATCTAGATCCTGCAAATAGTTTTTCTTTCGCCCATCTATCGTATTTCGTGTAAACCTTCCCTCTATTTACACAATTCATGTTCAGTTTTTACGAAACGGTAAATGCTTCGCACACTGCTTAGGTTAAAGCGTTTTTTCCTTCCTTTGTTTAGTAAAAAAATTGCAGCCTTCTCTTTCTCACAGCACGCTATTGTTGTACATGTTTCCTCAGAGCTTGGAAAGCTTTATTGTTATGGACTTTAGTTAGCACCACAGTCATCGTTCGAATGATAATTCACGAATTGTCGTAGTTATTTCCTTTTTCTTCTAATGTTTCCATAATTTCTAGTGAAATATCTACATCGATGGAATTAATGTCAAAGAAATTAAGTAGTAAGTAACTCATATGTAGGTCTACAGGAGATGTGGATGATTTCGATGACATACCACGTTCTTGGCATTTCATCTTCGCAGGTTTTAAAACATTAATTTAATTCCACATTACTGTGAATCTGCACGACAGTAGATGCTGTTAGCAATCATTTACTAAGAAATCACAAAAATTATTCATTTTTGTCTCCGTTGTTGACAATTAGCGACACCGTAAAAGCAAAAGCTCATTATTATGAATATTAAGAGACTAGGAAATTTGAGCGAATAGTAACTGTGAGTAACTACGAACGGAAGCTGAAATGTAATTTAAAAATTACAATTGCGTTGAGCTGTGTCATCTGTTAACCGATGTGCCGAGAACCAAGGACATATGCCCACCGTGTTACGGACGTGCTATATGCTACAGCAGGAGTATACATTCTTTCAGCTGCCTGGTGAAATACAAATTTGGCAAATTTTAACATTTTTTAAATACTTGTAGCGTATCTTAGCAGCTAAAATTTAGGCATGGTGTTCCTTCCGATAAATTCTTCCTGTATGCTAAATTTCAGGACGGGTTTCGACATGTCGAAGCGCACAGCTCCGTTGTTAGAGGACCGTTTCTTACGTTTACCTATGTAAATACATATTGTCTTCACTTAATATATATAATTTGCAGAGAAAAACACCTTATATTCAACAATAAACACGATGCCCACACCCGCTGCAGCAGTGTAAGTTTGTATGACAACTAGCACTGCAGATGATGATAAGATTGAGATGAAAGAATTTAGTTAGGGGAGACGAAAATTTATTTGTGACAGGGGACTGGATTTCGGTAGTAGGAAAAGGGAGAGAACAAACATTGTAGATAAATATGGACTGGGGAGAAATGAATGAGAGGAATCCGCCTGGTAGAATTTTCTACAGAACATAATTTAATCGTCTCTAACCATTAAGGAATGTTGCGTATGTGGAAGAGACCTGGAGACACTAGAAAGTTTCAGATTAATTATATAATGGTAAGGCAGAGATTTCGGAACCATATTTTAAATTGTAAGCTATTTCCAGGGGCAGATGTGAACTCTGACCAAAATTTATTGGTTATGAAGTGTAACTTAAGGAACTGCCAAGAGATAGGAAAGTAAGGAGGTGGAACATGATACGCTAAAAGAACTCGAGACTGTTGCGAGTTTCATAGAGAACATGGGGCATCGATTGGCTAGAAGAGGCGAAAGTATTACAGTTGAAGACGAATGGTTCGCTTTCGGAGATGAAATAGTGAAGCCAGTTGAATATCAAACACGTAAAAAGACAGGCCTGATAGAAATCCTTGGAAAACACAGGAGATACTGAATTTAATTGATAAAAGGAGTAGATGACATATCGAAGTAGACGTTATTCCGTCAGACCTCCTGATGGCCTTGGGAGACCCAGCCATGAGAGAGATCCTTCGTCTCGGTGTGGAGGATATATAAGACAGGCGAAATACTCTCAGACTCTAAGAAGAATTTAGTAATTCCAATTAAAAAGGAAGCAAGTACTGACAGGTATGAATATTATCGAACTATCAATTTAATAAGGCAAGGCTGCAAAATACTGGTACGAATTCGTTACAGAAGAAAGCGAGAAAACGGTAGAATGCGACTTCGGGAAAGATCAATCTCAATTTCGGAGAAATGTATGAACACGCGAGGCAATACAGACCCTACGACTTATCTTAGAAGACAGGTTAAGGAAAAGAAAAGTTACGTTTGTAGCATTTGTAGACTTAGAAAAAGTTTGAGAATGACATTTTCACTCTGCAGTGGAGTGTGCGCTGATATGAAACTTCCTGGCAGATTAAAATTTTATTTGCCAGAAAGTTTCTAGAAAAAGTTTTTGACAATGTTGACTGGACTGTTGTTGTTGTTGTGGTCTTCAGTCCTGAGACTGGTTTGATGCAGCTCTCCATGCTAATCTATTCTGTGCAGGCTCCTTCTTCTCCCAGTACCTACTGCAACCTACATCCTTCTGAATCTGCTTAGTGTATTCATCTCTTGGTCTCCATCTACGATTTTTACCCTCCACACTGCCCTCCAGTGCTAAACTTGTGATCCCTTGATGCCTCAGGACATGTCCTACCAACCGGTCCCTTCTTCTAGTCAAGTTGTGCCACAAACTTCTCTTCTACCCAATCCTATGCAATACCTCCTCATTAGTTACGTGATCTACCCACCTAATCTTCAACATTCTTCTGTAGCACCACATTTCGAAAGCTTCTTTCTCTTCTTGTCCAAACTGTTTATCGTCCATGTTTCACTTCCATACATGGCTACACTCCATACAAATACTTTCGGAAACGACTTCCTTACACTTAAATCTATACTCGACGTTAACAAATTTCTCTTCTTCAAAAACGCTTTCCTTGCCATTGCCAGTCTACATTTTATATCCTCTCTACTTCGACAATCATCAGTTATTTTGCTCCCCAAATAGCAAAACTCCTTTACTACTTTAAGTGTCTCATTTCCTAATCTAATTCCCTCAACATCACCCGACTTAATTCGACAACATTCCATTATCCTCGTTTTGCTTTTGTTGATGTTCATCTTATATCCTCCTTTCAAGACACTGTCCATTCCATTCAACTGCTCTTCCACGTCCTTTGCTGTCTCTGACATAATTACAATGTCATCGGCAAACCTCAAAGTTTTTATTTCTTCTCCCTGGATTTTAATACGTACTCCAAATTTTTCTTTTGTTTCCTTTACTGCTTACTCAATATACAGATTGAATAACATCGGAGAGAGGCTACAACCCTCTCTCACTCCCTTCCCAACCACTGCTTCCCTTTCATGCCCCTCGAATCTTATAACTGCCATCTGGTTTCTGTACCAACTGTAAATAGCCTTTCGCTCCCTGTATTTTACCCCTGCCACCTATAGAATTTGAAAGAGAGTATTCCAGTCAACATTGTCAAAAGCGTTCTCTAAGTCTACAAATGCTAGAAACGTAGGTTTGCCATTCCTTAATCTTGCTTCTAAGATAAGTCGTAAGGTCAGTATTGCCTCACGTGTTCCAACATTTCTACGGAATCCAAACTGATCTTCCCCGAGGTCAGCTTCTACCAGTTTTTCCATTCGTCTGCAAAGAATTCGAGTTAGTATTTAGCAGCTGCGACTTTTTAAACTGATAGTTCGGTAATTTTCACATCTGTCAACCCCTGCTTTCCTTGGGATTAGAATTATTATATTCTTCTTGAAGTCTGAGGGTATTTCGCCTGTGTCATACATCTTGCTCACCAGATGGTAGAGATTTGTCAGGACTGGCTCTCCCAAGGCCGCCAGTAATTCTAATGGAATGTTGTCTACTCCCGAGGCCTTGTTTCGACTCAGCTCTTTCAGTGTTTTTCAAACTCTTCACGCAGTATCGTATCTCCCATTTCATCTTCATCTACATCCTCTTCCATTTCCATAATATTGTCCTCAAAAACATCGCCCTTGTGTAGACCCTCTATATACTCCTTCCAACTTTCTGCCTTCCCTCCTTTGCTTAGAACTGGGTTGCCATCTGAGCTCTTGATATTCATACAAGTGGTTCTCTTATCTCCAAAGGTCTCTTCAATTTTCCTGTAGGCAGTATCTATCTTACCCCTAGTGAGATAGGCCTCTACATCCTTACATTTCTCCTCTAGCCATCCCTGCTTAGCCATTTTGCACTTCCTGTCGATCTCATTTTTTAGACGTTTGTATTCCTTTTTGCCTGCTTCATTTACTGCATTTCTATATTTTCTCCTTTCATGAAATAAATTCAATATTTCTTCTGTTACCCATGGATTTCTACTAGCCCTCGTCTTTTTACCTACTTGATCTTCTGCTGTCTTCACTACTTTATCCCTCAAAGCTACCCATTCGTCTTCTTTTGTATTTCCTGTCAATTGTTCCCTTATGCTATCCCTGAAACTCTGTACAACCTCTGGTTTAGTCAGTTTATCCACGTCCCATCTCCTTAAATTTCCACCTTTTTGCAATTTCTTCAGTTTTAATCTATAGTTCAGATTGTGGTCCACATCTGCCCCTGGAAATGTCCTACAATTTAAGACATGGTTCCTAAATCTCTGTCTTACCATTATATAACCTATCTGATACCTTTTAGTATCTCCAGGATTCTTCCATATATACAACCTTTTTTATGATTCTTGAACCAAGTGTTAGCTATGATTAAGTTATGCTCTGTGCAAAATTCTACCAGACGGCTTCCTCTTTCATTTCTTAGCCCCAATCCATATTCACCTACTATGTTTCCTTCTCTCCCTTTTGCTACTGTCGAATTCCAGTCACCCATGACTATTAAATTTTCGTCTCCCTTCACTACCTGAATAATTTCTTTTATCTCATCATACATTTCTTCAATTTCTTCGTCATCTGCAGAGCTAGTTGGCATATAAACTTGTACTACTTTAGTAGGCATGGGCTTCGTGTCTATCTTGACCACTATAATACGTTCCATATGCTGTTTGTAGTAGCTTACCCGCACTCCTATTTTTTTATTCATTATTAAACCTACTCCTGCATTACCCCTATTTGATTTTGTATTTATAACCCTGTATTAACCTGACCAGAAGTCTTGTTCCTCCTGCCACCGAACTTTGCTAATTCCCACTATATCTAACTTTAACCTATCTAATTCCCTTTTTAAATTTTTTTAACCTACCTGCCCGATTAAGGGGTCTGACATTCCACGCTCCGATCCGTAGAATGCCAGTTTTCTTTCTCCTGATAACGACGTTCTCCTGAGTAGTCCCCGCCCGGAGATCCGAGTGGGGGACTATTTTACCTCCGGAATATTTTACCCAACAGGACGCCATCATCATTTAACCATACAGTAAAGCTGCATGCCCTCGGGAAAAATTAAGGCTGTAGTTTCCCCTTGCTTTCAGCCGTTCGCAGTACCAGCACAGCAAGGCCGTTTTGGTTAATGTTACAAGGCCAGATCAGTCAATCATCCAGACTGTTGTCCCTGCAACTACTGAAAAGGCTGCTGCCCCTCTTCAGGAACCACACGTTTGTCTGGCCTCTCAACAGATACCCCTCCGTTGTGGTTGCACCTGCGGTACGGCTATCTGTATCGTTGAGGCACGCAAGCCTCCCCACCAACGGCAAGGTCCATGGTTCATTGGGGGGGGGGGGGGGGGGGGGGTTGACTGGACTACTCTCTTTGAAATTCTGAAGATAGCAGCGGTAAAGTACAGGATGCGGGAGGCTATTTACGACTTATAAACAGACCAGACGGCAGTTATAAGAGTCGAGAGGAATGAAAAGGAAGCAGTGATTGAGAAGGGAGTGAGACAGGGTTGAACACCGTCCCCGATGTTATGCAATCTGCACATTGAGCAAGCAGTAAAGGGAACCAAAGAAAAATTTGGAGTAGGAATTAAATTTCAGACAGAAGAATTAAAAACTTTGATGTTTGCCGATGGCATTGTAATTCTGTCAATGACAGTAAAATACTTGGAAAAGCATTTAAACGGATTGGGCAGCGTCTTGAAAGGAGGATTTAAGATGAAAATCAATAGAAGTGAACCGTGCACGGCTCGCATTCACGCCATTTATTGTTTGTCATCTTCGAATACGGTACTGCCTCCTCGTTCCATTTACTGGCGTCACTAACTTCTTGCTTTACTTGACCGTGAGTGGCAGCAGCAGCGTCTATCGATAGTACACTGTCGTACCATATCTGGAGCGACCGATTGTGTTTCCTGGTCGTCGGGTGTCGGGAAGTGAGTGGCGGACGGATCAGCAGTGGAGTCAATTGGAGACGGACCGGCAGCGCAGTCGGGCACGGAACAGCAGACGGGGACGAAGGAGCGTCGGAGACGTAGCGCCAGTGAGGTGCGGACAGCCAGTACTTGCCGACCACTGGCGACGCATGCACTACCCGGTGGAAGGAGACTTCCAACCGTTGGTTGGTCGTTCAGTCGGTCGCCTGATCGGGCGAAGTGTATTTGGTCTTCTGACCGCTTCTGGGCCCCTTCAATTGGTTATCTTGTGGGATATAGGTCGGTTCCTTCCTGGTGCAGGGATGTCGGTTAGCCAGAGGGCGTGTTCCCTCTGCATGGTTGGGTCCGAGCCAGTGTCTTCGAGTCGTCGTGTGTTTGGAGTTGGTCGGGCACGGAGCAGCAGTCGGGGATGGAGCAGTGGTCGGGGACGAAGGAGCGTCGGGCACGGAGCCCCAGTGAGGTGAGGACAGCCAGCACTTACCGACCGCTGCCGACAGACATGGAATGTCCGACTGAAGAAGACTGGAGCGGGAACTGCCGTTTGGTCGTCCGGTCGGTCGTCTCATCGGCTGACGTGTATTTGATCTTTTGGCCGTTTCCGGGTGTAGTTCTCTGCGGCGTGTAATGAGGCCGGAGCCGCTGGCGGCGTGCATGCGCGGTCGGAGTTGTGCGGCACTAGCTGCGAGAAATGCTAAGTTCGTCGCCCACCGCACCTGCATACTGGAATTGAGTAATCAGTGAACCTTTGTTGGTATCCTTTTCTCCTGAGTGTTAATTGTGCCTTGGCTGTTTCATACGCCAATTATTAAGACATAATCCTGCTGTGATCTTCGTCTTCACTGGTGCTTTGGTTGTCGTGCTGCTGGTCGGGTGGAACGGAATTGATTAGGTGGTTGGTTGATTCGTCAGCCGTCCGTAGGTTATGCTGCAACGCGGTTGTCTATTGTTACACTTGGCTGTCAGTCTCACCTGAACTGTGGTTATCTCCCCAGGACTATCCTTGAAATATTCTGAGCGCCGCTTCTTGTGTTTTACATAGTGATTTCCTTTTAATTCTTAAGTACTCTGTGTGGCCTTTAGCCAAGTTTTAGCTTATTAAAACTGCAGCCTTAGGCCTTAAGCCGTAAATTGGTTTCAAGTTGGCATGGGGCCTTCAGCCGAGTTTTCCAACTTAAATAAAAACCGGATATTTCTTTGTCTGGGCCTTAAGCCGTGAAACTGATTGCGTTTCATAGGTGGCCTTCAGCTGAGTTTTAATACCTCTAAAATAAAAATTCAAAATCCTTGTCTTGCCTTAAGACATATGATTGTTATTCTTTAGTATGAGGTCTTCAGCCGAGTTTTACACGAAATATTTTAAGATAAGGCCTGCAGATTTTTCAAATTGAAAGCTCTTCTTCCTAGGCCTTTTTTTTTTTTCATCTGTCTACTGACTGGTTTGATGCGGCCCGCCACGAATTCCTTTCCTGTGCTAACCTCTTCATCTCAGAGTAGCACTTGCAACCTACGTCCTCAATTATTTGCTTGACGTATTCCAATCTCTGTCTTTCTCTACAGTTTTTGCCTTCAACAGCTCCCTCTAGTACCATGGAAGTCATTCCCTCATGTCTTAGCAGATGTCCTATCATCCTGTCCCTTCTCCTTATCAGTGTTTTCCACATATTCTTTCCTCTCCGATTCTGCGTAGAACCTACTCATTCCTTACCTTATCAGTACACCTAATTTTCAACATTCGTCTATAGCACCACATCTCAAATGCTTCGATTCTCTTCTGTTCCGGTTTTCCCACAGTCCATGTTTCACTACCATACAATGCTGTACTCCAGACGTACATCCTCAGAAATTTCTTCCTCAAATTAAGGCCGGTATTTCATGTCAGTAGACTTCTCTTGGCCAGAAATGCCTTTTTTGCCATAGCGAGTCTGCTTTTGATGTCCTCCTTGCTCCGTCCGTCATTGGTTATTTTACTGCCTAGGTAGCAGAATTCCTTAACTTCATTGACTTCGTGACCATCAATCCAGATGTTAAGTTTCTCGCTGTTCTCATTTCTACTACTTCCCATTACCTTCGTCTTTCTCCGATTTACTCTCAGACCATACTGTGTACTCATTAGACTGTTAATTCCGTTCAGCAGGTCATTTAATTCTTCTTCACTTTCACTCACGATAGCAATGTCATCAGCGAATCTTATCATTGATATCCTTTCACCTTGTATTTTAATTCCACTCCTGAACCTTTCTTTTATTTTCATCATTGCTTCCTCGATGTACAGATTGAAGAGTAGGGGCGAAAGGCTACAGCCTTGTCTTACACCCTTCTTAATACGAGCACTTCGTTCTTGATCGTCCACTCTTATTATTCCCTCTTGGTTGTTTTACATATTGTATATGACCCGTCTCTCCCTATAGCTTACCCCTACTTTTTTCAGAATCTCGAACAGCTTGCACCATTTTATATTGTCGAACGCTTTTTCCAGGTCGACAAATCCTATGAAAGTGTCTTGATTTTTCTTTAGCCTTGCTTCCATTATTAGCCGTAACGTCAGAATTGCCTCTCTCGTCTCTTTACTTTTCCTAAAGCCTGGTCGTCACCCAGCTCATTCTCAATTTTCTTTTCCATTCTTCTGTATATTATTCTTGTAAGCAGCTTCGATGAATGAGCTGTCAAGCTGATTGTGCGATTATTCTCGCACTTGTCATCTCTTGCCGTCTTCGGAATTGTGTGGATGATGCTTTTCAGAAAGTCAGATGGTATATCGCCAGACTCATAAATTCTACACACCAACGTGAATAGTCGTTTTGTTGCCACTTCCCCCAACGATTTTCGAAATTCTGATGGAATGTTGTCTATCCCTTCTGCCTTATTTGACCGTACGTCCTCCAAAGCTCTTTTATATTCCGATTCTAATACTGGATCCCCTATCTCTTCTAAATCGACTCCTGTTTCTTCTTCTATCACATCAGACAAATCTTCACCCTCATAGAGGCTTTCAATGCATTCCTTCCACCTCTCTGCTCTCTCCTCTGCATTTAACAGTGAAATTCCCGTTGCACTCTTAATGTTACAACCTTTGCTTTTAATGTCACCAAAGGTTGTTTTGACTTTCCTGTATGCTGAGTCTGTCCTTCCGACAATCATATCTTTTTTCGATGTCTTCACATTTTTCCTGCAGCCATTTTGTCTTAGCTTCCCTGCACTTCCTATTTATTTCATTCCTCAGCGACTTGTATTTCTGTATACCTGATTATCCCGGAACATGTTTGTACTTCCTCCATCTCATCAATCAACTGAAGTATTTCTTCTGTTACCCATGGTTTCTTCGCAGCTACCTTATTTGTACTTAAGTTTCCCTTCCTAACTTTTGTGATGGCCCTTTATAGAGATATCCAGTCCTCTTCAACTGTACTGCCTACTGCTCTATTCCTTATTGCTGTATCTATAGCGTTAGAGAACTTCAAACGTCTCTCGTCATTCCTTAGTACTTCCGTATCCCACTTCTTTGCGTATTGATTCTTCCTGACTAATGTTTTGAACTTCAGCCTACTCTTCATCATTACTATATTGTGATCTGAGTCTAGATTTGCTCCTGGGTACGCCTTACAATCCAGTATCTGCTATCGGAATCTCTGTCTGACCATGATGTAATCTAATTGAAATCTTCCCGTATCTCCCGGCCTTTTCCACGCATACCTCCTCCTCTTGTGATTCTTGAACACGGTATTCGCTATTACTAGCTGAAACTTGTTACAGAACTCAATTAGTCTTTCTCCTCTTTCCTTCCTAATCCCAAGCCCATATTCTCCTGTAACCTTTTCTTCTAGTCCTTCCCCTACAACTGCATTCCAGTCGCCCATGACTATTAGATTTTCATCCCTCTTTACATACTGCATTACCCTTTCAATATCCTCATACGCTTTCTCTATCTGTTCATCTTCAGCTTGCGACGTCGGCATGTATACCTGAACTATCGTTGTCGGTGTTGGGTTGCTGTCGATTCTGATTAGAACAACCCGGTCAGTGAACTGTTCACAGTAACACACCCTCTGCCCTACCTTCCCATTCATAACAAATCCTACACGTGTTATACTTTTTTCTGCTGCTGTTGATATTACCACGTCTTTTTGCAAAGTGTTTGTTTGGAGTGTAGTCATGTATCGAATTGAAACATGGACGATAAAAGATTTAGACAAGAAGAGAACAGAAGTTTTTGAAATGGGCTGCTTCAGAACATTGCTGAAGGTTAGGTGGGTACATCACGTTGTAAGTAGGCTGTTTACGTTTTTTTATTGGTAACGCCACCTCTGTATGAAAATCACTGGCTGTGCTGTGGGCAGTCTGTGTCTGCTTTGCATTGTTGTAATACTCGCCATTCTAGTGTTAGGCAGCTGGCTGTGAACAGCGCGTAGCGTTGCGCAGTTGGAGGTGAGCCGCCAGCAGTGGTGGATGTGGGGAGAGAGATGGCGGAGTTTTGAAATTTGTCATGAACTGCTATATTTATATATGATGATATCAAGGTAAATACATTGTTTGTTCTCTATTAATATCTTTCATTTGCTAACTATCCCTATCAGTAGTTAGTGCCTTCCATAGTTTGAATCTTTTATTTAGCTGGCAGTAGTGGCGCTCGCTGTATTGCAGTAGCTTGAGCAGCGAAGATTTTTGTGAGGTAAGTGATTTGTGAAAGGTATAGTTTAATGTTAGTCAGGGCCATTCTTTTGTAGTGAACATATAAATACAGAAAGCATGCTTAGATAGAATTGTTTTTGGTGGAAACAAAGGATGAAATAAGAGGAAAGATATATGAAGTTTTGGGTTGGACTGCAGTACCACATGTTACACTGAAAACGAACCCTGTCCTTTCCTATTGGTGTTATCCCACTATGTGTTTGTGTACCCTTGTGTATTTGTTTTCTTCCTGTCTCTGTGTAGTTTCATAGAATTTTTTCTTTTAATAAGGGGACGTTTCAACGTAACTAATGGAGTGGTAATGAACAGAACTGGTGAGAAAAGAAATTTGTGGCACAACCTGACAGTCAAGGACACTTTCTGAGAAATCAATAAATCACCACTTTAGTAGTGGTGGCAATGAGGGGTAAAGATCGTAGAGGGAGACCAAGAGATAAATACACTAAGTTGTTTCAGAAGGATGTAAGTTTCTGTAGTTAATCGGAGACGAGTCTTTCACAGGATAGAGTAGCATGGAAAGCTGCATGAAACCAGTCTTTGGACTGAATGCGACAATAACAACATACAATAACCTATACGTAAAATTCAAAGCTACTTAGACTGAATGTTTTCAAATACTGGTTATTTTGTCATAAGGATTTAATTTGAAAGTCTCGTCACCACAAAATAGAAAAAGTACAATAATGACCTGGTGTATATGAATATAGGGCACATATGATATTAGATATAAACCACGTAATGGCTATACACTAATATATTAATCAGTTACGGGTACAAGTATGTCGTCATTCGATAAGGTGTGAAAGAAACTCCGGACTGGCAGTCATACTAAAATGTTCTTCGACTACCTCTAAAAAAATACTCGCCAAATTTCAAGATTTCGCCTCCGATGAGGAATTCGGAGTGAGCTGATGTATCTTAGACAAAATGTTAACGTAATTCGCAAGGAAGAGATTATTAGTTGTCCTTGAAGAGAGAACTGCGATTGGTTCTTGTCACAACCATTTGTGAACAAACAATGAAGAAAAAGTCATCGAGCAATTCCGAATATCCCAGTCGCAGATTTTAAAAGTAATTTCTGTAGCACAGTAGAAGATTTAGTTTTACACAAACAGCGCTGCAAATAGACTGCAAATCCTGCCCCGCAACCGCTGCGCTGAGTGAGAAGACAAAGGCTGCAAAATGAACAGCACGGGTTATTTTTATAAGCCTTGGTTTGCTGCGTCCGAAGATATCTCCATTGCTACGAAAACGAAGCAGGTAGCCGTCGAACAAGATATAAAAGTTCGTGACCTTTAAACTTTGTAAAGATGTTACGCCGCTCGGAGAAAGGAACGTGCCCTGATACGAAATTTCCGCATCCGTTCTGAAGGGAACGTTGCATGAAAAAGTCCAAGGGAAGAGCGATGACGACCGCGGAAGGTAGCAGAGAAGACAAGCCCAGTACTAATCAGCAGGTTATGCGAAAAGTTTGTAACAGAAATAAAAAACCTTTTTTTACAATATATGTAATACAACTTTTAAAAAATGTGTCCGTGACCACTTACTGTTTTATCCATCCTTTGCAACCACTTCGAAAATGTCTCAGTTTGAGATTCTTGGGGATAATCATTTAGATCACCGTTGTATGCTGCGATAGACTGTTCATGCGATGAAAAATGCTCCCCACGATATTTTTAATTAGTCTTTAGGAACAGGAAGAAGCCACACGCGGCTCGGTCACGTGATTATGGTGGGTGCCGTAATACACACACTTTTTCCTTTTCCTATAAATTCACCGTTCTACCAGCCGTATGTGCCGAGCTATTGTCATGATGCAGATGACGGTTCCCTGTACTCGATTTCGGATGCTATGACCCACGTGGTGACGACTTTCGGCAGACATTCAGTCACATAACCCACAGCACTGACTGCGTCCTGTGTGTAAGACCAAAGAGAAGAAATGGCCCATCTCGTTGAAGAAGGGGACAACCGTCTTCTTTCCACAGCTTCTACTTCGAAATTTCGTGGATGGTTCCTCACCTGAAAAGGACTTCGTTTCGGGGTCATATTGGTAGATCCGTGTTTCGTGGCAGGAAACGACACCACTCTATTCCTATGTTTTTTTCCTTGTGTGTTTTGGGTTTCTATCAGGGGATGTGGCTCCCGATTGGTACACCTGTTTGTTAGGCCTAAATGATACTGACCAAAGGTCTGTGCCGTAGTCGATTCATTGTTTAAGGGCAATCTCTCAAAATTTGAAATGAGGTCCGTTTTAGATAATTTTCTCGCAGCGTCAACGTATTCTTTGGTTACAGCCGATGCTGAGACGTGAGCGGCTAGTACGTGACACATCTTAAAGAGATTCCTGACTCACTTGAAAGTTCACGAAACCAATTTCCAACGGTTGCCCCCGGAGGGGACTCATTAGAAACGCATAACAGAGAAGAGTGGAATTCTTAAGCATTTAACTTCTTTTTGTAGTATAACATATCATTGTACGAAAATGGCGGCTCGACAGATCCTTCTTGCAATATGTCTGACTCAGCAATGACTGTGCCTGCACTCACACTTCGCAGTGTGGTTTTAAATCTAGCGGTGAGAGATCTGCGACGTCTTTTTAAACTGAAATAATCACATTTCGGTCAGACTTCTCGCTTAAAAGCTGCTAACCTGCCAGGACGTAGCCTATTGCGGCGTAGATAGCCCTAGAAAGTGGGAGATACGACGAAAAATCTAATAGGTGTGCGTTGTTGGCGTGTTGAACGTGCACGATTATTTTGAGGCCATTTTCTGATGATATATTTTGTTTTGCTGAGTGTGTTCGCCCCATCACTGACGCAGCGTCCGTTAACAAGATTGTTCTCGTTATGCGCGTTACGTCGTGCACGAGAGGTGACTTTGCGGCGCAAACTAGTCTGCGTTGCGCAGGGTGCAGATTGGCAGAATCCATCGCTAAAAACCGTCGTCATCGCGCAACTCCAACCGAACATGCGATCCGCTAGAGACTCTGAGATGCTAAGTTTATTGTAACCGCGAAGACCTGTCAGTTTTTAAACCATCCAGCAGTTTACATAACTTTCATAATGGTTTCTCGTCAGTGGGTGTAAACTCTGTTTTACTGCAGCTAAAATTTTCTGTTACTATTTTTGCATGAAGTCATTTTTCTCATGCTGGACAAATTTAGCACTCTGACTATTGCATATTGGAGTCGACAGAATTTCTGTTTATAATTTCTCAGTAAGTTCAGAAAACGGAATGATTTTCGAACAAAGTGGAACAGACGCTGCCTTACAAAGTTTGACCCAGGACTCCCTCTTACAAAAACTACTCAACAAATGATACATGTTTACTGCCACATCACCTTATACACAAATCCAATAATTAAAAAATAGATTTACATTATTATAAATAAAATTTTTATAAAGTTACGATGAAAAAATGAAAGACATGTGGAAAATATTCATGACATAAAGAGCTGTAATTTGTAAAGTGTTCTAATCAGTAATAATATAACATAACGTAATAAAAGTTTCGTATGACACTACACTGAAATACTGTCGATACCAATATATTTGATTTTTACGTAAATTACTTTACAGTTATAACGTGTATTTTTTCATAAAATAAATTGCGTATCTTTGTATAAATAGTGATTATCTGTATAGATGTCTTTGGTGCGAAGAAAACATTAAGTCTCAGTGGCATTGCCATAGACATGACGATGATGCATAATTTTATTAAATGCATTGATTCTAACAACAGTAGTATAACGTTTTGAGAATAACATCAATATGAAGTAAAATTAAAGTTCAAATAATATTCATATTTATATAAGTATATCGGTAAAGAAGTACAAGGTGTGTGCCAGTATGATTACGCTACTCTAGCTAGTATCGAGTACTCTAGTTGGAAGCGAATCAATAAATTCATTAAGTGTTAGCCTATTCAGCACGTTAGAAGTTCTTACAGTGAGGGTAAAAAGTATTCGTCTTGCTGCCTATTTTTTTAAGAAAGTAAGTCTGTGACACTTCACAAGAAACAAATGCAAAATCTGAAGAGCCAATCGTGTGGAACGTAACCCAGGAAATAATTTTTATAGAAATCAAGGAATAAAGTACATTCATAACGATAACAAGGTTAACAAAACAGAAAATTTCAAACAAAATTTACTTCATAAACTGTAAGTCCACCATCTGAATATACATAAAATTCGCGCCCAGAGATCAAACATTAATGCTAACCCACAGCGCACATCAGCGTCAACCGTCCGCAACCAAAGTCAGGCGGTCCCTCAATGGGACCATTGACTCATAATAGGCTACGTCCTGGCAGGTTAGCAGCTTTTAAGCTAGAAGTCTGACAGAAATGTGATTATTTCAGTTTATAAAGGCGTCGCAGATCTCTCACCACTAGAGTTAAAACCAGACTGCGAAGTGTTAGTGCCTCACCTCCGACAACTGCACGTTATCGTACTTTGCTAGTGCTTACGCAGGGCCTAAGTTTCACAATGTGCACCGCTGAACTAAATCCAAACTGTGATGCACTCACTGGTAACGCCCCAGAGTAAATCTCAGCTTTGCACGGGTAGTCCTGTGTTGGTTTTGCGGTTACTTATTGACTACTGTCATTTGTAATTTTAATCGAGAGAAAAGTACGCCTCTGTTATCTGGAAAGATGTGGTTTTTTTTATCTTTCGTAAATGATAAATGAGTTTATGTCACTTGTCATTCCCTAAAAGACCTCTCTGGTTGTAATTTGTCGATTATTGGCGTGGTGAATCTGTGCCTGTTTGAAAATGTACCTTAATTCTTACATAACGCGAAAGTTTTGACGGTGACAACTGTTTTACGCTATTTAAAAAACTAATATGAATTTGACTCAGCCAGGACTCAGCATATAAATTTTTGATAGAATATCTTAGAGGATATTACCGGTGACTTGTTAATTTCACTTTACAATAATTACTTGATGACAAATCCGGGCCGGCCGTTTTGGCCGAGCGGTTCTAGGCGCTTCAGTCCGGAACCGCGCTGCTGCTACGGTCGCAGGTTCGAATCCTGCCTCGGGCATGGATGTATGTAATGTCCTTATGTTAGTTAGGGTTAAGTAGTTTCTAAGTCTAGGGGACTGATGACCTCAGATGTTAAGTCCCATAGTGCTTAGAGCCATTTGAACCATTTGAACAAATCTCATTCCCGGGTGAATATTTTGCTAATTTTGTGTTACAAACAGAAATAAAAGAACCAACTCTGCTTATAGTATGATACGGAAAAACTTTCGTTGCCATGTATTCCTAGAGCGCTTTTGAAATCATTCAGTGGACTGTGTGACATGATCCGAGACCGTTTCTCTATCCTGGGCGTATCTGTTTCTTTAGGGTAACGCCCTTAGGGTAACGCTTCATTAAAGCACTGTTTTCCCCTAGCAGTTTGCGGTTGGGAGTAGAAAGTTGTCCCGAGCACTGCCAGGCGTCAAGGATTTCCTGAAGTTGACTGAACTGTAGGGTTATCCTATTGCGAAAGAATAAATGTATTAAAACTCCATGCGTGCTGCAGCATTTTTTCAAGCGTCTCAGTGTTTGTAACGTATTTCATGAACTACACTATGTGATGAAAGGTATCCGGACACCTGGCTGAAAATGACTTACAAGTTCGTGGCGCCCTCCATAGATAATGCTGGAATTCAATATGGTGTTAGCCCACCCTTAGCCTTGATGACAGCTTCCATTCTCGCAGGAATACGTTCAGACAGGTGCTGGAAGGTTTCTAGGGGAATGGCAGACCGTTCTTCAAGGAGTGCTTTACTGAGGAGAGGTATCGATGTCGGTCGGTGAGGCCTGGCACGAAGTCGGATTTCCAAAACATCCCAAAGGTGTTCTATAGGATAGAGGTGAGGACTCTGTTCAGGCCAGTCTATTACAGGGATGTTACTGTCGTGTAACCACTCCGCCATAGGCCGTGCATTAAGAACAGGCGCTCTTTCGTGTCGAAAGATGCAGACGCCATCCCGGAATTGCTCTTCAACATTGGAGAGCATGAAGGTGCTTAAAACATCAATTTAGGCCTGTGCTGTTATAGTGCCACAAAAAACAACAAGGGGTGCAAGCCCACTCCGTGAAAAACACGACCACACCATAACATCACCGCCTCCGAATTTTACTGTTGGAACTACAAACGCTGGCAGATGACGTTCACCGGGTAGTCGCCATACCCACACAATGCCGTCAGATCGCCACATTTTGTACCGTGATTCGTCATTCCACGCAACGTTTTTCCACTGTTCAATTGTCCAATGTTTACGCTCCTTACACCAAGCGAGGCGTCGTTTAGCATTTACCGGCAAGGTGTGTGGCTTTTCAGCAGCCGCTCGACCATGAAATCCAAGTTTTCTCACCTCCCGCCTAACTTTCATAGTACTTTCAGTAGATCCCAATGCTGCTTGGAATTCCTGTGTGAAGGTCTGGATAGATGTCTGCCTATTACCCATTACGACCCTCTTCAACTGTCGCCTGTCTCTGTCAGTCAACACACGAGGCCGGCCTGTAGGCTTTTGTGTTGTACTTGTCCCTTCACGTTTCCACTTCACTATCACATCGGAAACAGTGACACCCTATCACCTGACAACGTTCGAAGTCCGTGAGTTCCGCGGAGCGCCCATTCTGCTCTACCACGATGTCTAATGGCTACTTAGGTCGCTGTTACGGAGTACCTGGCAGTAGGTGGCAGCACAATACACCTAATATGAAAAAGTTATGTTTTTGGATGTGTCCGGATACTTTTCATCACATAGTGTATGTGCTGTACACTAATATATTTCTGCAGGTACATTCAGCGACATACGCGGATAATGTCTGCCAAATATGTTGAGAATAAACTTGGTGGCAAAAAAGTAATAAATTTAGACGTCTTGCACGATGCAGCATTTTTCACGCATCGAAGTCCTCATGACGCCTTTCTCATGAACTATGGGAGGTATGTGGTTCTCATCCGCACAGTAATAGTTGCCTGATACTAAGGTATTTCGGTACCAACTTTGTTGAAATCGGTCCTGTTGTTTAGGAGATGTGGAACATAATAAACACGCTCATACATACATCTGTTTTTATAATGTGTGTAGATTGACGAGGATTTCATTCGTGTTTCAGTTAGTTTAAATGATTTGCCAACCACTTGATTTAACTTTTTCGACCATAATTCTTTGGAAAAATGATGACTGTCTGTGTTTAATTATAGTTCAAAGTCTCAAGTACGTCTTCAAACAGAGTGAGCTATCATTTTTACATGGTTCTTGTAGAAAGCACTGTTGACAGTGTTTGTGTAATAGCTCGTACCATTCTCAAGTGCACTTGTACCATCCTCAAGAGCAAAATATTGCTATTTATTTTCACTGGACTTCTTTCCCTGGTCGTCACTGCGCTGAGGTGACAGAAGACACGGGATACTACCTAATACTTCCTTTTGCGCGGCTTAGTGCTTGGACTCAACATGTCATTGGAAGTCCGCTGTAGAAATGTTGAGACATGCTATCCCTATAGCCGTCCAAAATTGCGGAAGTGTTGGCGGTTCAGGATTTTGTGCACAAACTGAGCTCTCAGTTATGTCCCACACATGTTCGATGAGATACATGTCGGGCGATCTGTCGGGCTAAATCATCCGCTCGAGCTGACAAAGCGTTCTCCAAACCAATCGCGAACAACTGTGGCCCTGTGACATGGTGCATTGTCATCCATAAAATTTCCATTGTTGTTTCGGAACATTAGGAACACGAATGACAGCAAATGCTCTCCAGTTAGCCGAACATAACCGTTTCCAGTTATTGATCGGTTCAGTTGGCCTAGAGGACCCAATCGGTTGCATGTAATATTTATGGAGTCACCTCCAGCTTGCACAGTACCCTGTCTACAACTTGGGTGCATGGCTCCTTAGTGCCTGTGCCAGATTCGGGCCCCATCATCAGCTCTTACTAACTGAAATCGGGGCACATCTGACAAGGCTACAATTTTCTACTCCTCTGGGGTCCAATCGACATGGTCACGGGTCCAAGAAAGGCACTGCAGACAATGTCGAGCTCTTAGCAAAGGCACTCGCGTCGGTCGTCTGCTGCCATTGTCCGTTAACGCCAGATTTCGCCACACAGTCCTGAGAGATACGTCCTTCGTACGTCCCACATTGATTTTTGAGGTTATTTCAAGCAGTGTTGTTCGTCTGTCAGCACTGACAACTCTACGCAAATTCCGTTTCTCTTTGTCGTTAGGTAAAGGTCACCGGCTATTGCGCTATACGTGGTGAGAGACAATACTTAAAATGTGGTATTCTCGGCACACTGTTAACACTGCGGTTCTCGGACTATTGGATTCCCTAACGATTTCCAAAATGAAATGTCCCTTGCGTCTAGCTCGAGTTACCATTCTGCGTTCAGAGTCTGTTAATTCACGGGTCCCTGCTCCAGACTCTTCTGTTTGCTCCGTTCCGGTGGCAACCGCCAATCGGAAAAGTGATACTGTTTCCGCCAATATCGTGAAAAGTTACCACGTTTGATAAACTCCCGCCACAGAATGTCTCCACACACGGGCGAATCCAAGCACATCTTCCACGACAGTTTGATCTAGAAATTCCCGACTGACGTCAGTTGTTTGTACACTTCAGAATTTCTACAAGTCTGACAAACTGTGCGAGGCTTCCCCTCCCACCGCACAGGCGCAGACATTCCAAGACTTGTGATTTATCACCATAATTATTACCTCGCAGTCATCACTTGAATCTACGCCCGACAGCCTTCTGCAAAACCAAACCGTACCGAATACCGCGAACATCGTCTTAGCTTGATTGAGAGTGTAGTTCGGTGAGCCTTCTAAGGTTCCTCCCTGAAGCCGCAACAAAGCCTCTGAATGCTATATGATCTCCCATGTCGTTTTCAAAGTTCTCTACTAACTGAGCGGTACTCGCGCTTTCTTAGAATGGAATTACAAGCCTAGATCTGCAATCAATGCAGTTTAATAAAATGCATTCCATAGCGTTAATAACATCAGAGACTTTTAGCATGGTGAAACTAAAGTGTGCTGCCAATCACCAGTCGTAAGGGGCAGATGAAATTCGCATCTAAATGGAAGGAGGCAAGCCAGATAGCTTGTAAACCTTCAGTGTTGAAATCAAACTTTTGTTGTCCCTGGAAGCCGCTAGGAAGGCAAGCTGCAACGGAGAGCGACTACCACGCACCGCCAACAACAAACAGAGTCCGTCGTTAATTCATATACGAAATTTTTACCTGCATGGGGGTTTTTGGTCAGGGTACTGAATAGTAGCGTGCGACATGTCACCGAAGTGATGCAATCACACGACTATGTATCAGAGATTTAGTTATGTATAAACAAAGACAGGCAGTCTATTAAGTAAATTACGTTATCGGGAGCAGGGATGTGGAAGATGAAAGGTCGGTTGTTTAAGACGTCGAGACGGTGGATGAGATTTCACGGTGTCAGAGTACTGACTAGCGAGATTACAGTTCTTCACATGCATCTACACACGGCCGACTTGCCACCACAGAAGACGTGTGATAATATGCATCAGCAACGGCGAAAGCTGGGAGTTGATCAAACTCCCTGGCAGTTTAAAACTGTGTGCCGGACCGAAACTCGAATGTGGGACCTTTTCCTTTCGCGGGCAAGTGCTCTACCATCTGAGCTACCCAAGCACGACTCAGGCCCCGTCCTCACAGCTTCACTTCCGCCAGTACCTCGTCTCCTACTTCTCAAACTTCACAGAAGCTCTCCTGCGAACCTTGCAGAACTAGCACTCGTAGAGGAAAGGATATTGCGGGGACATGGCTTAGCCACAGCCTGGGGGATGTTTCCAGAATGAGATTTTCACTCCGCTGCAATGTGAAAATCTCATTCTGGTGGGAGTTGATGTTTGCAAAAGGGACGTAGCATTGCCAGGCCAAGAGGCAAAATGGAAATGTATCAAATGAGAACGTCAGCCTCGGAGGAAAAATTCAGAGTAAGTTTCCCGGTAAGGAGGTAGCAATGCGAAGGGATAGGCAACACGCCAGCATTGTGTTTGCTACAACATTCACAAAGGAACGTGGCCATGTGACTAAACAGTTCGTTCTCCGTGACAGAAAAGTTACACTGTTGCTCGATCAGGCACATTGTTCCGCTTTTAACTAGCAAATATCCAGCCGCCGATTCAGCAGATCTTACTTACTTTTGTTATACCTCGCTTTAAACGGTACATATTTTGAAGCACAGAAAGTTCTGTAGTAGTAATCGCGTCATTCGCAGAAATGCTACCAAAGGGCTGTACAAACTGTAGTTGAACTTCCCCAACTAGCAATGCACCGTTAAACAAAATCAATTTTGATTAGTAGTTCCAAGCGACATTAAAAGATTTAACATAAGGGTAGCTTAACATCAGACCGGGACTAGCCTCTCGCGGAGGATGCTCTTACCACTAGATTTTTTCTTTCTTTTTGCAGCACTTAATATAGAATATGTATTTTCCTAAATAAGATTTTTACCAAATTGAGAATTTTGCAAGAATGTCAACATGCAATATTTGTTAATGATGCGAATTATTTGTTAGAATTCTTATGAACTAAGCTTTCTCCACAAATTTAGATATGAAATAGAACACACATTAAGTTCAATATATCACTAAACAATACTTCTGTCTGTATAGCATTGTCAGGTGTAGTATCAAAACAGTCTGAATTCTGAGTCTATTTCAACATGTTTTTACTATACCGTTTTCTTGTCTGTCTGTCTGTTCGATACAGCTTTTACGATATATTTTAAACTAACTTCTTGATGAGCTGAGGACTTCAGTCTTCCAACATAGCTGAGAACTGGATAAAAATTTAATATTAACTTGCTTTCTTGTGTAACTTTGCAGTTTCACCCTTCACCTGTTCCTGTCGCGAATGTTTCGTGGCACGAACGACTGCTGGTAAGCCTCCGTGTTGCCTCGAATCTCAATAATCTCTACCTTCGCGTTCTTATCGCAATATACCGGGTGATGAAAATAAAACCCCATGTCGTTCCAAGCATGTGTGTCAATTAGTACCTCTCTATCTACATTATACTGTGATTTATTCAGTTTTCAATTTTATAATGACTTTTTGATCACCCGGTATCTGTTGGAGGAAGTAGTATATTGTCAGCATAGGTCGTATTTATGCAGTCAGCTTTGAAATCTTCAGTGAGTCTCCCCAATTTTTACTCAGAAATCGTATTATCCGTAAAAGATAAACTGCGTTCGTATGAAATAGTTTCTGATGCGTGAGGTATGACACTGTAATCGACACAAATTCAAATGGGTTAAAAACTGTTGAAAAGTGATAGGGGAATGTTCGATACGTTAATCATAGTTGCGATACATTTTGTGCCATTAAGGTACCAGTTTGATGTACGGACGGCGAACATGCGTGGCAACCCGTGGGCAGACTCTCGCTGTACGCCCAACACCTGTAGGTGCAATGATGTAGTTCCACCTCGTCGAGCGCGACTGATGCCGTATCGCGAACAACGAACAAGGAAACGGTGGCGCGAAGCGGTCGCGGTTCACTTAACTGCAACCATTCAAACCGAAACATCTCATCTATCGTGTTCAATGATGACGACGACTGCATAGAGGGTAGATACTGCTTCGTACTTTGCGTCAAATAGGCGCGTAGGAGAAGCTCGTCGACGGCATGCGAACGTGTTCCCTGAGACTAAAGTTCCTTCAAGAACGACCCTTTGCACTATAATCCAGCTGCCTACTGCAGCTGGAAGTATTCAACACACACGAGGAATCAGACCACGGCTTGCGATGAACGAAAATGCCGCTATGGATGTTTTAGCTGTAACTGCTGCATGCCGGCCGAAGTGGCCGTGCGGTTAAAGGCGCTGCAGTCTGGAACCGCAAGACCGCTACGGACGCAGGTTCGAATCCTGCCTCGGGCATAGATGTTTGTGATGTCCTTAGGTTAGTTAGGTTTAACTAGTTCTAAGTTCTAGGGGACTAATGACCTCAGCAGTTGAGTCCCATAGTGCTCAAAGCCATAACTGCTGCATATCCTCACATTGGTTCGCGGCAAATCTTATGAGGTGCAGAAATTTCGCTACGACGTTTGCTGCGCATAATGGTTCAAATGGCTCTGAGCACTATGGGACTTAACATCTGAGGTCATCAGTCCCCTAGAACTTAGAACTACTTAAACCTAACTGACCAAAGGACATCACACACATTCATGCCCGAGGCAGGATTCGAACCTGCGAGCTTAGCGGTCGCGCGATGCCAGACTGAAGCGCCTGCAACCGCTCAGCCACAGCGGCCGGCTGCGCATAATGCCTGAAGCAAAATATCATCTACACCACTTGTCGGTGCATCAAGCCCTACGTGAGGGCGACTTTCAAAGCCGCTTGCACTTTTGCAATTCGTTACAACAACTACTAGCATCCAATCATGATTTTCATTCATGGGTACTTGTCTTTGGGGAAGCAACGTTTACGAATCACTGTCACGTAAATCGACATAATATGCATTACTGGGCAATGAAGAACGTTCACTGATTAAGGTAAATCGAGCTTCAACGCCCCTCGCATCTCAGTGTTAGGTGCAGTGTGGTAGGTACTCGGATAACTGAACCGTATTTCATAGACGATAAAATGAATGATCAAATGTGTGGCGACTTTTTAGATTATATTTTGCCAATGCTACAGGAAGATGTTCCACTTGCAACAAGAATGGATATATTTTTCCAACACGATGGCTGTCCAGTGAATTACTCATTGGATATTTCGAGAAGTGAATCGACACTATCCTAGCCGATGGCTTGGACGAGGCGGTCCTCATGAGAGGCCTGCGCGTTCACCCGATTTGGTGCCTCTAGATTATTTATTGTGGGTAACACCAAAAGGAAAATTCAATCCCAGCAAAAATGGAGCTGTGAATTATCACTGAGGGTGATAGCGCACAGACACTTAGAGACGTAGAGACGTCTTTCAGAAATAGGATTGCATGTTTACTGTAGGAAACGCACACCGTTTCGAACATTTGTTTCAGTAAAACAAGAAGATTCGTGAGTGGCAAGAACACACATCCAAGACAAGCAGCCGATGGTGAGAGACAAGGGAACTCATCTAAAACAAGCACTCCGCCATTAAGAAAGCATGCCAGAGGGAACAAAACACTACTCTGCCACCGTCGTTGTCCCTGGGTATCGCTACATGTAGTTGTTACCGGTACTGCACTGATAAACAAAAACCAACTACCTGTTCCAACCGCTTTCCATTTAGGCGAAATCTGTGAAGTTAATCACACCAATAATCTGGACACGTAACGTGTTGTGTTGTGGTTTGGTTATTGGTTTGCTATAAGACGTCGGTATCGCGTTATAAAATGTAAGAATACCGCCCTTCTGTCCCACTGGCATCCTAATCCGTTCGGTAATTTCCTGAGATACTATCAAGTTTCAAGAGATTGTAATCCATTTTGATTTGTGTCGATTAAAGCGCCATTTATCCAGCAACGATAACATTGTTGCATACAAAAGTTACGTGTCCAAAGTACAATGTATGTATGTATGTATGTATGAATTATTCGCAGGCAACTATAAATCGGCACTGTAGTCGAAATAGGCGTTTCGCAAACCAGTAAAGCACTAAATACTTAAAACATAGCAGCTACTTGCATTTCTCCACTTTTAATGTCTCTGCAAGAGATATGTCGCGAAGCGGGCCTTCAAGAATACAAAAATTTTATGATGATGCGCTCTCTCTGCAATGCACTTTAAAGCAACAGTATTAATTCAAAACAAAAATATAACTATCAGATATATTATTAGATGTATGTGATTAGATGTTTCTATTGATGAAATTACTCTTGTATCAGACAGCAACTGAAACACGCAGCGTTGCCTTACTCAGTAGCTGGCCCAGGGTACGGCGTGTTTTGACTGTGACGCTAAGGTAGCGCGGAATGCATCTCGGCCACCTGGCGCGGACTCGGGTAAAGCCGCGGCAGCTCTTCCGGAAGAGGTCACGTGGCGCGTTGCTGATGAGGGAACACCTCCTCCCCTCCCCCCTCCCCCTCTCCACCACCGCTGCCACCACTGAGTAACCACTCTGCGCATTCCTCACGCAACGCTTCTTTAATTACGCGACGTACAGCGGCTGTAGCAGCACTCTGTGGCTCTGGCTGCAGTTCAGATCTGCATGACAGTCTGCGAACCACCTGACCTCCTGACATATCCCTCATTCAGCGACACAGTACAATGTATGTATTTTCGTCTGTCTCGTCCTGATAGAAAAGTGAAGGTGTAACGATGTTACTCGTACAGAAAAGAATTCTGATTTGTTACATCAGGTCGTTTTCCCAAACGTTATCTTAAACAATTAAAATAGAACACCTCCCAGCTGTCAAGGGTAACTGCATTCCAAAGGATACAATCGTAGATCTGTTCATTTTCATGTAGCTGATTAACTACTCATCACATTTCGACCATTACCTTGGAAGTGTTGCTGCATAGTCTTGGTAGAAATGGCTCTGAGCACTATGGTACTTAACATCTGAGGTCATCAGTCCCCTAGAACTTAGAACTACTTAAACTTAACTAACCTAAAGACATCACACACACCCATGCCCGAGGGAGGATTCAAACCTGCGACCGTAGCAGTCACGCGGTTCCGGAATGAAGCGCCTAGAACCGCTTGGCCACCGCGGCCGGCCGTACATCGAAGAGTTGAATCAGAAAGATAATTAGTAAATACTAAAAACAATAAAATTCTGGAGGTAATGCCAATAGTGGGGCATAAAGCCATTCGAGCTGTGGAAAGAGAAAAGGTGCCTGCAATTAGTTGGGTTTCATTACATGTATTTAAAGCTTCTGAAAAATTTGTAAGGAAAGGAACTTGCAAAGCAATTTATAAAAGTTTGTGGAGGAAAAATTATTCCGAAAGCTATCACGAAGCTGCAAGGAAATAAAACAGAGTTGACGTAGCATTCTATATATCTGTCACCATCTTTTCCGTAATGTGTAACATATCCACCGTAATTATCACTAGCCACATAAAAAAGAAAGGCAAAGAAACAAGCTAAGTCTTGAAGTAGTTATGATATTAAAGGCCACTTGCTAGTTGAGAAAGAAATCATGCGATGGTCATAAAAGTACGAACTACTAACTGGCCTTGATTTATTTTTTATTATTATTTATTTTAGAAAGGACGTGACAGAGTTAAAGAAATGTTTATACTAACAGCCGCGAGAAAAGTCATTCACTTAACCAATATACTGAAGAAACAGATTTCGCTTGATCCGTCAGGTTAGCCGAGAGCGCTAATGCTCTGCTTCCTGGACTCGGGTAGGCGTGCCGGCCTCGGATTGAATCCGCCCGGCAGATTAACGACGATGGCCGGTGTGCCAACCAGCCTGGCCGTGGTTTTTAGGCGGTTGTCCACATCCCAGTAGGTGTGGAATACCGTGCTGGTCCCCAAGTCCCACCTCCGTTACACGACTCGCAGACATTTGAAAACGTTCGCACTATTTCATGGCTTACATTAGACTCAGACACTACTTCCGTTCCAGAGGGTATGGGAGGGCGACAGGAAGGGCTTCCGGCCACCCTTTGATACGTACATTGCCAAATCCGTAGGAACAGAGTCGACCCCACATTTCAGTGCGACAAAGGCCCCAGAAAATGATGTTGATGAAACAGATTACGCTTGAGGGGTCAGTAACAATCAGCTGTTTTAGAAGGAGCCTTCAGATCTCAAAACCAGGAAAAGGATGGATGATACCAGTATTAGTCATTTCTTCTGATTATATTGCACTATTCACTCAAAATGTAACTACGGATTGATAAACTAAATGTAGCTAAATTGCTATCATATCAGGAGTAAAATGACGTGCCTCGGAGTAGAATAGCAAAGAAACAGATGAGGTGCAACAGCTTGAATTACTGTTGGTAAACTAAATGGAAGGTTGTAAACCACAGTCATAGTGTTTCTAAAACGCAAATCTGCACTCAGGGTGTACGACAAGTTTTGAATTCTGGCAGTGAGACGTTTAGTTTTAACGCTAAAATCATTCCACAACTAAGCGACCAATATGTACGCTATAAAGACCTAGGACAGATAGAAAAACAAGCTAAGGGATGAATGAAGTCGAGGTGGATAGGAGACGTAAACAGGTGAGCGTACTGTGAATGGATACATGAGATTTTGTTATGTTTTGCGCGACATATGAAAAGACAGGGAAGACAACATTAAAGGAATGACCCTACTTCAGTCACACTACGTCACGTAATTTCACTTACACACGCATTGTTCCTCTCGGCCAAGAGCGCTTTAAAATGTTTCTAGATGCCCGACTGTCTGAATTAAAACAGAGAAGGAGCAGCAGATATTTCCATTGTATGAAATACATAGTTAAACACATCACGCTTATTCGCGAACAGAGTGTCAGTAATTGTCAGAGTGAGTAGTTTATGCTATAGATATATAGTCAAAGCTGTGGCCTACAATCTAAAGAACATTTTTACGGATGAGTATGTCTGAAGACAGCAAGGATCGACATATATACACACACACACACACACACACACACACACACACACACACACACACACATATATATATATATATATATATATATATATATATATATATATATATATATATACGTGTGTGTGTGTGTGTGGGGGGGGTGATAATGATAATGGTGACTACGATAATGATGAATGACGAGTATTACTGTCATAAAGTCAGACAAAATATGGAAGAGACAGAACAGCGGATTGGACGTCTCTAGTTGTAATCGATCGTTATTCCTCGTATGTGTTTCCCCGGTATTTCAAGAGGGCAATGCTAATTCACATTATTATCAAAAGAGTTTAAAAAGTCGTCATTACAGTTTGTGAATCAATCGGGAAAATTATAAAAAATAAAATGTACTACATTTGTGAGGCCACACAGAGAAGAGAAAAAACTGTATGTTGGCCGTACAAATTTAGTTTTGTCCGTGAAGGAATTTTGTTTTTTCATTGGAAAAGTAGCCCAGTAACATGACTCAATTTGGATATGTGAGTTTCTTCAATTATGTTATGGAGAAACCATTACGAGCACTCTATAACACGGAAATTCAGCAATACAGTAGCAGCAAGAGATACAGCCGTAAGCAATACCACTTAAATCAAGATTTGTCCTGTAAGGGACTGAGATACGAGTCCAAAAAACTGTATGATGACCTGCTACTGCTGCAAATCTTGTATGTCTCTGACGTTCTTAAATACAGTTGCAGCAGGAAAAAAATCTATTACTTTGGTGTTTCAAATCAGTGACATTCTGGAATTAAATACGTCGCTTTAAAACTTTGTGACGAGCAATTGAAGCAAATGAAATATGTAGGAGACTGCCAAACCAAGATGACAAACGGATTAAAATTGTTTCCCGTTTTGTATTGCATATGAAAATGATGAGTCTAAAGGACGAATCAGAACATGGGCTACAGAGATATGACACTGCTAATACACAGGGCTGTGTCTTGCATGAAGAGTATCGACCAGGTATCAGCCCGTGCGCTTTCATCCTGATCATTTCAATTCACGATGACGACTATGGACCAACGATTATCTACATACTCCTGACTAATTAGACTATGTGCCGCTACGAGAGTCGCATTTTGACCTTTGTGTTTTGCAGGCAATGACCTTAAAAGTTCAGCCAGGCAGGTATAGCTCGTCTCCAAAGTTTGTTCTGCTATTATGCGTCTCTCGAGCTCTCCAAAGCCACCAAGGTGATGACAATGGTATAACTCCCAGTAACTTCTAGACGCAGGAACGGCATCTATCGACCGTAGGGATAATAATACAACTTTATGTTGTTTTTAGTCAAATCTGATAACTGAATACAAATAAATGCGATTCATGGTTCTTTCCATCCAAACTTTTAGTGATGGCACATTTAGGAACGTAGTTTTACTCCGTCACATATTTTCAGTTGAGTTCACACTTAAATATAGATGAAAGATTGTGTCTGACAATGATTATTTTTCCGGTAAGAGGAAAAAAAGAAAGATAGGAACACAAGTGATTCGCAAACCTGACACTTACTGTACTGCATAATATTCAAGAGATAATAGATTTAGACAGTTGTATAAGTACCTTAATGGACAAAATTATTGATCAGTTATTGAGCTACCCTAATTACTCCGCACAGTACTAGTAGTTCTATTTGTGTTATCTATATTTGCTGTATGTCTGACTGTACAGGACTTCATGACTTTTTACAGGGATGCGATAAATGTCATGGTTCAAGAATGGTTGATATGGTTCTGAGCACTATGGGACTTAACATCTGAGGTCATCAGTCCCATTGAACGTAGAACTACTTAAACCTAACTACATTTACATCTACATTTATACTCCGCAAGCCACCCAACGGTTTGTGGTGGAGGGCACTTAACGTGCCACTGTCATCACCTCCCTTTCCTGTTCCAGTCGCGTATAGTTTGCGGGAAGAACGACTGCCGGAGAGCCTCCATGCGTGCTCGAATCTCTCTAATTTTACATTCGTCATCTCCTCGGGAGGTATAAGTAGGGGGAAACAATGTATTCGATACCTCATCCAGAAACGCACCCTCTCAAAACCTGGACAGCAAGCTACACCACGATGCAGAGCGCCTCTCTTGAAGTGTGTGCCACTTGAGTATCCTAAACATCTCCGTAACGCTATGACGCTTACCAAATAACCCTGTGACGAAACGCGCCGCTCTTCTTTGGATCTTCTCTATCTCCTCTGTCAACCCGACCTGGTACGGATCCCACACTGATGAGCAATACTGAAATATAAGTCGAATGAGTGTTCTGTAAGCCACCTCCTTTGTTGATGGACTACATTTTCTAAGCACTCTCCCAATGAATCTCAACCTGGTACCCGCCTTACCAACAATTAATTTTATATGATCATTCCACTTCAAATCGTTCCGTACGCATACTCCCAAATATTCTACAGCAGTAACTGCTACCAGTGTTTGTTCCGCTATCATATAATCATACAGTGAACGATCCTTCTTTCTATGTATTCGCAATACATTATATTTGTCTCTGTTAAGGGTCAGTTGCCACTCCCTGCACCAAGTGCCTATCCGCTGCAGATCTTCCTGTATTTCGCTGCAATTTTCTAATGCTGCAACTTCTCTGTATATTACAGCATGAACCACGAAAAGCCACATGGAACTTCCGACTCTATCTACTAGGTCATTTATATATATTGTGAAAAGCAATGATCCCATAACACTCCCCTGTGGCACGCCAGAGGTTACTTTAACGTTTCTAGACGTCTGTCCATCGAGAACAACACGCTGTGTTCTGTTTGCTAAAAACTCTTCAATCCAGCCACACAGGTGGTCTGATATTCCGTAGGCTCTTACTTTGTTTATCAGGCGACAGTGCGGAACTGTATCAAACGCCTTCCGGAACTCAAGGAAACCTAAGGACATCACACACATCCATGCGCGAGGCAGGATTCGAACCTGCGACCGTAGCGGACGCGCGGTTCCAGACTGAAGCGCCTAGGAACGCTCGGCCACACCGGCTGGCGATAAATGTCATGGGATAGCGATATGCACACATACTCATTTCGGTAGTGTCGTGTACATAACGTATAAAAGGGCACTCCATAGACGGAACTGTCGTTTGTACTCAGGTGATTCATGTGGAAAGGTTTCCGAAATGATTAACACTCTTGGTTTGGATCTGGAAGATGAAAGGTCTCTGTATTTAGGACTAACTTTAGCCGGTGGATCAGATTCCACGATGCCGGGGTCCTGAGGAGCGAGGTTCTCGTTCTTCACATGCAACCACGCACGGCCGACTTACCGCCACAGCTGATGGGTGAGAACGTGCATCAGCTCCGGCGAAGGGTGGGAGCTGATGTTTGCAAAAGGGGCGTAGCTTTGCCACAGTAACCTTAATCTCGGTTCCAATTATAATATCGTTTTAATTTATTATTCCATTAACCACCGGAGTATTTAAAACATTTGGTGGGTTACATTCGTATTAGTGACTGAATGTGCAGCTAGGATACGCCAGTTCTCCCCGCAACTACTGCATACTTTATTGCAATCATTTTTCCTAATAGTCATTTCACCGAGTCTTACGATATGGCAATCTTTTTAATATAGTGAAGCGTCAATTTACCTCCCTTTATATTTACAATAATTGGAAGTAACTTGTAGTTTCTTTCAGTTCATTATTATTATTATTATTATTTTTCGATTGTATAAAAATAGTCATTCAGTAGAATTTATAGTAATTCCCCACCTTATAATTCCTTGTTAGATTTCTGAGGTAGCGATTCCATTGGGCGATTAAAATTTAACATCGAGTCTTAAGGGCTGTGTGAAGGAGTGTGAGCAGTTCTATGATTCGTGTACGAAATCACATCGATACACCAAGAGGTTTTGCAATATTTCATATAATTATTGACCAAATCTTAAAATTTAAATGTTGTGATAGTTTGCTCATTAAAGGTGTACTCTTAAGTTAAAGGTTTGACACAGTAACAGGTATTACAGTTACAAATAGTGCATATGCCTACAGGCAGGGAAACGCACAGAGTGCAAATTACCCAGACTATATTCATCCTTCCAGAGCACTTAGCGACTTTCATCAAACTTTAAACATACCTTCAAACCTTTTCTTAATTTTTCGTCGCTTACATGCTTAACGTCAAATATTTAACATCTGAACTAATTTGTGATATAATCAGAAGACCAGCTCTTTTATACATGGAATCCGGTTTTTTTTAAGGTATTGGGCGTTTGCTCGGAATGGAACGAATAAAATGAGAGTAGCAGCGAAGGTGAATTGCAGCTTTTCACTAAAATCTATAAAATTTATTTGACAAAATATGTTCATCGGCAAAGTAATTACAGGAGCCGAGATAATTTAATGAAAATATTTAATATTCTCATTTCAATATGAACTAAACCTGTTGGCGATTTTCTTTTATTATTAGCTTTGTAAGGACGCTTTCTTCAAGGGCGGAAGATACGGTCTTGTACGTGATAATGAGCTCTACTAATATTCATGAACCATGCCGAGTTTATCCGCCCGTTTTAATTCCCTCTCTATAATTAAGGCTGCCAGCGTCAGTAGTTATATTTCGGATGAACGGATATTACTGTGATTAAGTGGACAATTCTGTTCTCCAATCAGATAATTAAACATTTATTTTGTCCTTTTTGATGTGACTCTTAATCTTGAGATGTTTCTAAAACTATATCGCCAATCTCTTTTCTTGACTACATAAATACGATTCTCTTTGGACGGGCGTTGGATAATCGAGTGAGTTGGCAGAAAAAAAGTGGTCTTAGGAAACTTGTCCCCTTCATTCATGTGTCACTTTATCAATGTGAAAATCTCGAAAGTATGACCCGTGGCTTAAGAAGCGTATAAAGTTACGAAAAGACCGACTCAGAGTAAAAAGAAATTGATACCATGTATAACATGGTATTTTGCATTTCTTATCTATTCAGATTTATACGGTTGTTCATAAATATGAAAGAAAAACCCCCTGAACTCACTGAGAGGACAGTGATTGTGAGAAGCAAACAAAATGCTATGCTAAGCAACATTTATGTAACTCAAATATCATTCAGTAGTTCATGGATCAGTAAAATAAAACGACTGCTGCAAAGAGTAGAAATCCAATGATGTGTAAGATTCGAGGAACTATACCCGACTTACGCTGTACAACGAAAATTAAGTTGCGTAATGAATTATTTGGAAAAGATCATGCTTATTTACAATTAAGTGCACCCACAGGAAACGTAGAGAATAACACCATCGTAAGAGAATTAGAAAACAGTTATAAACACTATGTTTTCAATAGAAAGGGACGAAAATGACAATGAAAATGTTCAGATTATTCATGTATCATGAGAAATAAGTGAAACGTAGTTCTGCAACAGCCTATAGTCACATAACCGCTATATATGTAGTAGAGTTATCCAGTTAACCAAAGACAAACATAAGCATCCTTAGGCATTTTAGGTGATTCTAGAAACACGCAGGTGGACACGCAGGCCGACACGCAGGCGGACACGCACGGACACAGAGACACTCACAGACACACGAACACGTACACGTACGGGCGCACATACAGAATGTGAAAGAAACGCGCTATTCACCTGAGGATAAAACTTCAAAACGAATCGTAGGCGAATAATGAAATGCAAAAAAGTGAGTAGTTGCAGTATTTATTGTTTATTGAGATAATATTGCCATCATTTTTCACATGTCCCAAATTACAGCAAAATATGATTAGTCATGTACTTCGTGAGTAAAATTTCTTCGCCCGTGCCATCTGAGGTGTTCGTAACACAGGTGAGAAGTCGTACTTGAGAGTACGAATTCTGGGCCTGTTAAAGCGGGTGCCTGAATACCGAAAGGACGCGGGGTCGAATCCCGGTGGGACCATGGATACAATATCTCATCAAAAGTATCCTGACCCCTATTAGCAAATCTAATTACGGGGTCAGCCGACTCTTGCCTTTCTGATGACCTGAGCTCTGCTGGGGTAAGTTTCAATGAGTGTCTCCTCCGGAGCCGAAACAAGAGACGGTTTTAACTTTGAACGCAGAGATCTGGAGCGAACCTGACGTTATAAGGCATCCGAAAGTTGTTCCATAAGGTTCAGGTGGGGACTCTGGGCAGACTAATCCATTTAAGTAATGTTGTTGTCCGCTGACCATGGCCACATCGACGCTGCTTTACGAAAAGGTACATGGTCATTCTGATACAGTCAGTCGTCGTCTCTGAAATGTTTCCTGATGTATGCAGTACACAAGGCAATAACATGGGTTCACATGCTAATATGTGAACACGATTCGGTAATTATACGACATGTGTAACCTAATGTTGGTTAATTTTCAGGAAAGCCATGTAATCCGAAGAGTTAGGTACCAACAGAATGCGAACAAGTGTGCAACTGAAAGTTATTATGCCAAGAAAACACACTGCGCTACTAACGACCAAAAGTAGAAAAATGTATAATTGTATTAACACATGTTTAGTTGTATAATTATCGAAAATGTTATTGATTTTAACTGAAAATTAGCAAAACTGAAATTATTTGATGATATCGTGTTTGAGTAGAAGTTATGCAACTGTTGATGCTGGGTAAAAATATGAATTTACTGAAAATTACTTAGACAGTATCGAACAATGCACGCGTGAGAGGTCGGATGGAAATGCAGTATTACACTAATCACTTTATAATAATTTGAAACGAAAAGTCATTAACTAATGGTGACACGTAACGCGATAATGAACGAGAAACGGTACTCTCGGTTGGCAAGTGTCACTAATCATTTCTTTTCAGTAAACCCAACTCACAAAAATCCCAATAAATGAACACTGACAATCAGCAGCAATGGAAACAGGCCACGCTGAAAGTACTTTTAAGCCAAGATTCCCACAACATACAGATAAATACATGAAGCAACATACCACTATTGAACTAAATTGTGTGTTATATTCTAGCCAGAAAAAAATGATTTAAATGATTATCAAGCCTTTTTCTCAAAAAGTTAATCGACACCGACGTTAAACTGTCGAGTTTCACTTTTCACTGAATGAGCTACAAAAGCTGAGGTGTGGTGTTATCTTTTTCGTAAATCTAAATCGCATGTCTTTTCATTTTTGTGACACTGTATTAATTTAATGATAGGAAATGATACTGCTGTTGGTAATGATTATTTGGGACAATTATTGACTTTGACTAAATCTGAAGTTAACTAAATATGTATGGTGTTCGGATGCTAATTCTAAAGTTCTAAAATGGCAGTCTTACTTTGAAGTGAAGTCGCTGTAGGCGTGGCGTGATGATTTGATGACGAGAATTATTAGGCAACATCATTTGCGAGATGAATTGCATACATCTGGCCACACAATCCTCTTCTTCCATTATTACTTTTGAAATCGTTCCAAAATAATTATTTTACTGTGGCTCACACTCTTGCTCGTTATCTTCACAAAGCATTGTCCACAAGTTTATCACGACGAAGTTCACACACTAAGTTTTACGAACACTTTCGCATTAGCGTCTTCCTGTCTCTCCGACTATCGACTTGCAACTTTGTATGTGAGCGCTAGCGTACCAACGATGTTACGAGTAGTACCATAACCGCATCATCTTTGGTTAGAGATCGTTGTTATTCACAGCAAAATCACTGACTTTGCCTACGTATCTACAACTTTCAGTACAACATTATTTTTAAATGGTTTGCAATAAATTTACGGTACCGTATTTCAGATAATTACTACTGAATACAAAATGACAAAATGCGTTAACCTATAATCAGAAATTACTGGTAAAATTATCAACAGACAAAACGTGAAAACTGTGAAGTACATTGTTGCATTGTTGTAATATCCTTCCGCATTTAGCGTTTTCTTAAGCGCAATAAGAGTCCACACTGATGACACTGCACATGTTTGCAGATAACGTCCTGCTGACATTTGCGAAATACAAACCCTTCCACAGGATTCCCACTGGATATAAAAGGTGTGTATGAATGGTTCGGTGAATGGACTCTGAAAATAAAGGAAACAGGAATTACAAATGTGATACCTTCACTGGCCTTCAAAGTAATCACCTTTAGCTAAAACACATTTCTGATCTCGCTTGTAGAGCTACCGGAAGCTGTCAGAAAACGCTTCATGTGGATTCGTTCGAGGCACGTGGTCACGCGTTTTTGGATATCCGCACGATTTCAGCATTTCAGGAGATGGGACGTGGTGCTGTGAATTCGATCCGGCAACAGAGCGACAGTCAGTGGTATAGTGTGAATATCAGGTTGTGGATAGTACATTTTACTGTTGTTCACTGAGTGACTAATGTAAAAAGAACGGTGTGGCTCACAAGCTTTTCAGACTAATGTGTAAGTAAACGTTTCATGTCTAGAGAACTACAGATGAAGTAGAATAATTTCAACGTAGATCCCTAGAGACATTTAATAAACACGGAGATGCTCGTAACCTTATGCGGTACAACGAAAATTAAGTTGCGTAATAATTTATTTGGAAAAGATCGTGCTCATATACAATTAAATGCACCCACAGGAAACGTAGAGAATATCACCATCGCAAGAGAATAAGAAAAACAGTTATAAACACTATGTTTTCAATAAAAAGGGACAATAATGACAATGAAAATGTTCCGTTTATTCACATATCATGAGATATAAGTGAAACGTAGTTCTGCTACAATCTATAGTCGCACAATCGCTATATGTGTACTGAAGTTATCCAGTTAACCAACGACAAACGTAAGTATCCTTAGACATTTAGGTGATTCTAGGCGTGCGCGTGAGCGCCCACGAACACACACATACACACACACACACACAAACACGTTCGCGCGCACGTACCGAATGTGAAATAAACGCGCTATTCACCTGACGATAAAACTTGAAAACGAATCGTAGGTGAATAATGAAATGCAAAAAAGTGAATAGTTGCAGTATTGTTTATTGAGATAATAACATTGCCATCATTTTTCATATGTCCCAAATTACAGCAAAACATGCATAGCGATGTAGTTTGTGAGAACAATACCTTCGCCCGTGCCATCTGAGGTGTGCGTAGTGAGAAGTCGTACTTGGGAGTACGAATTCTGTAGCTGGTAAAGCGGGTGCCTGAACACCGAAAGGACGCAGGGTCGAATCCCGGTGGGACCATGGAATACACTATCTCATGAAAAGTATCCTAACCGTTGTTAGTAAATCTTATTACTGCGTCTGCTGACTCTTGCCTTTCTGACGACCTGAACTCTGTTGGGGGAACTTACAATGAATGTTTCCTTAGGAACCGCAACAAGAGATGGTTGTAACGTTGAACACAGAGGTTTGGAGCGAACTCGACGTTATAAGTCACCCGAAAGTTGTTGCATAAGTTTCAGGTGGAGACCCTGGGCAGACTAGTCCATTTCTGTAATGTTGTTGTCCACAGACCATGGCCACATCGACTCTGCTTAACGACAGGGTACATGGTCATTCTGATACAGTCTCTCGTCGTCTCTTAACGCAGTACACAGGGCAATATAATGCGTTCACATTGTAACATGTGAACTCTCTTCGGTAATTATACGACACGTGTAACCTAATGTTACTTAACTTTTAGTAAAACCGTGTAATCCGAAGAATTAGGTACCAATAGAATGCGAATAAGTGTGAAACTGAAAGTTATTATGCCAAGAAAACACATTGCGCTACTAACGACCGAAAGGAGAAAAATGTATAATGTTTAGATGTTTAATTATCGAGAAGGTTGTTGATTTTAACTGAAATTTAGCAATACTTAAATTATTTAATGATATTGTGTTTGAGCAAAAGTTACAAAACTGTTAATGCTGAGTAAAAATATGAAAGTACCTAATATTTACTTAAAATTTACTTAGACAGTAACGAACAATGCATTGCATTCAAAAAATGTGACTTCATAATTTTCGCTAGGTACAGAATATGTCCCCGAGAGCGTTCATACATGGAGTGGAATGGACGAGCTGTGAATAGTGGAGTAATTTCAACGGTATGTTTTCTGCAGAACACAAAACAGTCGCTTGTGTGCCTAACATTATGGGCAGATGTTACGAGAATCCATAAAAGTATATAACCCAATTAGCTTCGCGCAGAAGAGAACCGTGGCAAAGTTGGTTGTGCAGCTCCGTGGGTGGCAGAAAGTATCGAGCAATGTGTCGGCAGTTAATTAGAACTGCCTCTAATTATACCCGCGGGAGAGTCCTGTGGCGACGGCGTCAGCGCGAAATAAGGAAAGCAGGGGTGGGGTGCAGAAACTGTGTGGCAGGTATAACCAGCGTGCCCGCCTGGAAACCGTGTTGCTCTGCATCAGCATTCTGGCAAAGCTGTCAGGGCTTTATTGAGGCACGGTCTGCATCCAGGATTGGAGGAAAAAAAGAGGGTGCTTTGTACTTTCGACGCCGGGATGGAATGGATGATAAAGTTCGAGAAACTTTTCGTTTGAACTGGGTGCTGCAATCAAGTGGAACGAGCTCGGCTGATGAACTGTACAAGGAGAATGCGCATGTCATATTCGGAAAGCCTAGAACATGTGTCCACAATAGGTCACTAAATTTTCTGAGGCAAGGAATGTTGCGATTAACAGTCAAGAGTTTCGAATCCTGCAAGAAGGAAATAAAATCAGGGTTTTAATTCAAAGTAGAGGAGTGCATGACTTCATCTTCTGTATGCAGGTATAGTACGTTATTGTCTCACATTATTTTCTAAATGTCCCCACAATCCTTTAAAATCCCCCAAGGGGTCCACAACTCTTTTGTAGATACGTGCGTAGCGAGCACGGGACCCCGTGCTAATGTGGCCTTCCTTCCTTTCCGGGCTGCATACCTTCCCTTTCCACATCCTTTCCCATCCCCCATCTTCCCCCCCCCCCTCACCTCCGCCTCTTTCCTTCCCATTCTCCCCCTCTGGGAGTATGTTTTGTGCCTATGTCCCGAGACGGACGCTCGAAACACTAACAAATTCTTTGCTTTCTCCGCTTGCACGTCTTCGTCCTTCCTTTGTCCTTCTCTTTTCCTTACCTCTTCTCTTTGCCCTTTTCTCCGCTGTGGCGTTTGAGACCTCTCTTCTCTCCTTTCCCTTTCTCTTTTTTCCTCCCTGTGCGTGTCTGAAGGCCGACCCACGCATTTCCATGCGTAGCCGGTGACGGGGTAACGCGTAATTCCCTGCCCCGGGAAGACAGGTAAGATACGTACATACCTCCTGCTAATGGCCAGTCCCAGGGAGGGGTGATTACCCGAGCTTCCAAAAGTGCCGATTGGTCCCTCTGTCCGTTTGTCGGGAGCCGTGACCTGAGGTGTAAACAGTCACCTAAGGCGGGAGTGCCCTCAGAGAGGGCCCCCACAAGGAAGAAGCGCGCCATCGCAGACACCGGTAATCGTGGGGGATACTTTCGCAATGGTTTCCTCATCTTCTAGTATGTCAGCTCACAAGCGTAAGTTCAATGAGTCTCAGCCACAGACAGTCCTTCCATCGTTGCCACAGTTCCTTGTTGTTTCTCGGTCTGACAAAGGTCATGACTTCTCCACGGTCAACCCTTTCATTATTCAGAAAGGTGTCGACGCAATTGCAGGTCCTGTAAAGTCTTGTTCCAGATTACGAAATGGCACCTTGTTGTTAGAAACAATCAGTGCCCTCCATGCACAAAAATTGCTGTGTACTTCACTGCTACACACCTTCCCTGTCTGGGTGGAACCGCACCATACTTTAAATTCATCACGTGGGGTCGTTTATACACGCTCCCTCGATGAATTGTCTGACAAGGAAATTCAACACTACCTGTCTGACCAGGGCGTAACAGCTGTTCATAGAGTCATGGAAAGGGTTGACACGAACATCATTCCACCCCGTATTGTCTTCTTGACATTTGTCAAAGTTCAACTCCCATCGAAAACCAAAGCAGGCTATGAGATAATTTCCGTTTGCCCTTACATCCCAAACCCTACGCAATGCTATTTGTGTCAGCGGTTCAATCACACCAGCCAAATGTGTTACATGTGGCAAGGATGCCCATGAGGGTGCTTGTCCACCTCCATCCCCTCATTACATCAACTGTATGGGTGACCACGCTGCTTCCTCTCGAGATTGCCCCATTTTTAAAGACGAAAAGCTCATTCAGGAAATCAGAGTGAAGGAAAAGGTGTCGACCTTTTCTGCTCGAAAATTATTCGCCAGTCGACAGCTCACCGTGCCTCAGACAGGAAAATACAGCACTGTCCTTGCCTCTCCTCGGCCAACAAAGGAGGCGGCCACGCAGACTTGTGACCTTACCTTTAGTGCCACGGTCGTCAGATCGGCGAGCGCAAAGATCGCCCGTTCAACCTCCCCACTTTCGCCTGCCCACTCTATGGCTCACCCTTCATTGGGTTCTGCTAAATCTCGAGCCTTAAAGTCAGACACCAAGACTTCGAAAAAAGTGCATGCTCGTGAAGATTTTTTATGTACCCCAACTTCACAACCACCGGTTCCTCCTTCATCTAAACATCATGTTTCCAAGAAGGCTAGTAAGAAACCCAGTTCATCTCCTTCTCCGCCAAGGCATGTCTCATCTACAGCACCACCTGGCGGTAATCGCCCTCAGACGTCTTGTTTGTCGCTGAGGCACACTGCTGGCGGCCGATCAACTGGCCGATCGCTGGTGGCAGGAGCTGCTCCTGAACAACCTATGGATCAAGATCTTCTGCCTTCGGCTGAATGCCATTCCATGCTGTCGGTCGCAAGCTCTGAGCAGTCGCTGAGATGATGGCAACCTTGGTGACATTCCTCAATTTTCTGTTCACCCTATGTCCATTATCCACTGGAATATCCGCGTCCTTCGAGACAATCGGGATGAATTGTCGATCCTCTTACGATCCTACTCGCTGGTCATCTTCTGTCTTCAGGAAACAAAGTTGCGTCCCCATGATCACTTTGTTCTCCCCCATTTTCAGTCTGTCCGATTTGATCTCCCCTCTGTTGAAGGCAGTCCAGCACATGGAGGACTCATGATTCTTCTCCATGACACTCTCCATTATCACCCAATCCCCTTAAACACTTCCATTCAAGCTGTCACTGTCCGTCTTTCCCTTTCTGGATATACCTTTTCTCTTTGTACTCTATACATTCCATCGTCCACACCAATGGCACGAGCTGATCTCCTTCATCTTCTTGGTCAGCTTCCACCCCCCTATTTGCTGGTTGGGGACTTCAATGCCCACCACCCGCTTTCGGGATCTCCACGTCCTTGTCTGCGTGGCTCACCATTGCTAGACTTCTTCCACCAAGTGGATCTAGTTTGCCTCAACACTGGGGACCCTACATTTTTGTCTGCCTCCACAACAAATTTCTCTCATTTGGACCTTTTGAATGGTACTGTTCCACTAGCTCGGCGCTTCGAATGGTTCGCCCTTGATGATACACACTCGAGTGACCACTTTCCTTGTGTCCTTAGACTGTAGCCTCAACAGCCATATATGTGCCCGCGACACTGGAAGTTTGGCCAAGCCGATTGGACACTTTTTTCGTCTCTAGCGACATTCGATGACCGTCACTTTCCTAGTGTCGACGATGAGGTCACACATATTACAGACCCCCCCAACCCCCCAGGGGGTCCACAACTATTTTGTGGATACGTGCGTGGCGAGCACGGGGCCCCGAGCCATTGCAGCCTTCTTTCTCTCCCGGGCTGCATTTCCTTTCCCTTCCCCTCCTTTCCCCTCCATGCTCCTTCCCCCTCGCCCTCTCCTCTCCCTCTATTGGTGTCCTTGCTTATGTTGGCCCCCGCCATCATCCTGGTTCTGTTGTTTTTACACTCCGGCTTTGTTGCATAATCATCTCCTCCTTTTGGCATTCCTTGGTCCCCCTCTGGGGTTTGACCTCCATTACAAAATTTCTCCTCTGTAGTGTGAGCCATTGGGGGAAGAGCACCTTACCTAGTGTCTTCGACGTGCGCCCTCCTAGTACATTCCACCTTCTCTTTCACGTCGTTATCTGATGCTAGGGTGCATAGCCAGCATGGTAGCCAGCCCGTGTGGTGGGGTCGCTATGTACCCTTTTGGTTGAGCCCCCTGAACACACAGGGATAACACTTCTGATACCTGAGCTGTGACCTCCTCATGCATGCCTTGGAGTGGTTGCTCGTCATCCTGGAGCATCGGAACTCCTGGCAATGGCCGCCGTGCCAGACGGCCCTTGCTGTGGCTGGGTGGCGCCCGTGAGGAGAGCCCCTGATTGGAGTGGGTGGTATCAGGGTGGAAGCTATGCAGATGAAACGCATACGGGTCCAAAACTCTGGCCGCTCTTCTGCGGCCGTCTCTCTGCGTGGAACTGATTCCTCAAGTGCTGCTTCTCTTTCCCCTTCAGCCTTCCCTTCCATGGCTACCCCCTGGGAAGAGGGTCAGGCCCATCATCTAGGGGCAAAACCTTTCCCCCGTTATCTAGTTTGCACCAGGACTGATGGAGATACTTTCACCAGTGTCAAACCTTTATTCTTTGTGGAACACATTGAAGACAAGTTTGGCGAAGTGGACTCCCTGACCGGGATGCGGTCGGGTTCGTTGCTGATAAAAACTGCTTCAGCTGCCCAATCTGCGGCCCTTCGAGCCTGTACCCATCTTGGCACAATTCCTGTGTCCATTACCCCTCACCAGTCTCTAAATATGGTACAAGATGTGATTTTTCACAGGGACCTCATCCTTCAAACTGATGAGGAACTTCGGAACAATCTCAGACAGTGGGGTGTTCACTTTGTTCGGCGTTTTCAGAAGGGTCCTAAAGATAATCGTATTGATACTGGTGCCTTTATCCTGGCCTTTGAAGGGGATACCCTCCCTGAGAAAGTTAAGATTATAGTCTATCGCTGTGATGTGAAGCCGTACATCACACCTCCTACGAGGTGTTTTAAGTGCTTGCGTTTTGGCCACATGTCTTCTCGCTGTTCCCAGGCCCCTCTCTGTGATGACTGTGGACGTCCACTCCATGAGGGGAGTCCCTGTGTTCCCCCTCCTGTATGTGTAAATTGTCATGGTAGTCATTCTCCACGTTCACCAGATTGCCCAGTATATAAGAAAGAAAAAACGATACAGGAGTATAAGTCCCTCGATCGTTTCACCTATACAGAGGCCCGTAAGAAATATGCACGACTGCACCCTGTGTCCATGACATCTAGTTACGCCTTGGTTACATCTTCACCCCTTCCTCCCCCTTCCTTACCCCCTTCCCAGACCCCTTTCCTCCCCCCCCCCCCATCCCCTGCGGCTCCCACACCTTCTCCTATGGGCGCTGCTCCCCCTCCCCAGCCGGAGAAGTGTCCCACTCCTTCGGCGTCTGTTGGTCAAGGGCGCCTCTCCCGGGATGCCCCTTCCCGGCACCTTCCAGGTCAAAGGTCTGCTGCCGCGCGACGACCGCGAGAGCCGCGGTCTGTGGGCCCCCAGGTCGCCAGGTCTCTTTCTGTTCCTGATCTTGCTGCAGCTGGCTCCTTTATGCCACACAGCCCTCCTCGATCTCAGCCTGAAAAGAAGAAGAAACATAAGTCCCGGGACAAAGAGCCTCTGGTGTCACCGGAGGTCCCTTCCCCGACTTCACAACCGGATTCTGAGCTGTCGTTCATGGATGTCGCCCCCTCCTTGTCGGTGACGGGTGGGGACCCAGCAGTATGACTGGATTTAGCGTGTTCAGCCCTCATTTAAACCATCGTTCTGTGGTTCTCCAATGGAATTGTAATGGATACTATCGTCACCTTCCGGAATTGAAATCCCTTCTTTCGTCCTATGCTGCAGCTTGTGTGGTTCTCCAAGAATCTCATTTTACTGATGCTCACTCACCGACCCTCCGTGGGTTCCGTGTTTTCTGTCGAAATCGGGTCGGACCCTTGCGGGCTTCTGGTGGCGTTTGTACGTTGGTCCGTACAGATATCCCTAGTACGTGGATTCCTCTCCAAACTACATTGGAAGCGGTTGCTGTTAGGGTCCACTTAGATTCTGCTGTCACAGTTTGCAATCTTTATCTCCCTCCTGACAAGACTCTTACACCTGCTGCCTTAACCACCCTTCTTCAGCAACTTCCTCCTCCCTTCCTCCTCCTTGGGGATTTTAATGCTCATCATCCTTTGTGGGGCAGTGCCTTTCCATCTAGACGAGGTCTTCTTATAGACCAATTTATTGCAGACCACGACCTGTGCTTTCTTAATGATGGCTCCCCTACTCATTTCAGTGCCGGTCATGGTACCTTTTCTGCCATTGATTTTTCTCATTCTTCTCCCTCTCTCCTCCCTTCATTACACTGGTCGCCACATGACGACCTTTGTGATCGTGACCATTTCCCGTTGATTATCACGCTCCCTTCCCGCTCCCCGATGGACAGGTTACCTCGCTGGTCTTTCGAAAGCGCCGATTGGCCGCCGCTATACACTGCACAGGTCGAGTTTTCTCCCTCTTTGTCGGGTTGTATTGATGACGTCCTACGTGACGTGTCTGACGCGATTGTTCGCGCTGCTAGCCTTGCTGTCCCGCGCTCATCTGGACCATTTGGTCGCCGGCAAGTCCCGTGGTGGAGTACGGCCATTGCCATTGCCATCCGTGATCGCCGTCGAGCTTTGCAACACTTTAAGAGGCACCCATCTGTAGCCAGCCTTACTACCTTTAAACGCCTCCGTGCTAAAGCCCGTTATTTAATGAAACAGGGTAAGCGGATATGTTGGGAACGATTCGTTTCTTCCCTTGGTTCTACTGTCCCTCTGTCACGGGTATGGGCTACGCCTCGTTCTCTCCAAGGTTGCCATCGGCAGTCCACCCTCCCAGGCCTTCACCTCCCAGATGGCATTTGTACAGACCCATTAGTTCTTGCAGAACATCTTGCGACCCATTTTGCAGTGGCATCAGCGTCAGCCTCCTATCCAGCTGCTTTCCTTCATGAAAAACAGCTGACTGAAGCTTCCACCTTATGTTTCACCCCTTGTGAGTCAGAATCTTATAACGAACCTTTTACTGAATGGGAATTTCTTTCTGCTCTATCTTCTTCTCATGATACGGCCCCTGGCCCAGATTCCAGTCATAACCAACTGCTTCAACATCTCAGTGCTCCACAACGGCAACATCTTCTTCGGGTGTTTAACCGTATCTGGCTCCAGGGTGACTTCCCTTCTCAGTGGAGGGATAGCATTGTGGTTCCTGTCCTTAAGCCTGGTAAGAACCCCCTATCTGTTGACAGCTATCGGCCAATTAGTTTGACCAATGTTGTTTGTAAGTTACTTGAACGGATGGTAGCCCGTCGGCTCAATTGGGTCCTCGAATCTCGGGATCTATTGTCGCCTTACCAGTGTGGCTTTCGAGAGGGACGGTCTTCAATCGATCATTTACTTCGCTTGGAATCCGCAGTTCGGCAGGCTTTTTCCAGGCGCCGCCATTTGGTTGCAGTGTTTTTTGACCTTCGCAAGGCCTATGACACGTCCTGGCGCCATCACATCTTACTTACCCTTCATCAGTGGGGTCTTTGGGGCCCACTCCCGATTTTTATCCGCCAGTTCCTGATCCATCGGTCATTCAGAGTTCGAGTTGGTACTGCTTTTAGTTCTCCACGGAGCCAGGAGACGGGCATCCCACAGGGTTCTGTCTTCAGTGTCCTTCTTTTCCTCATTGCTATCGATGGACTTGTGGCCTCTGTCGGTCCCTTGGTCGCCCCTGCCCTGTATGTGGATGATTTCTGCATTTGGGTTAGTTCCTCCTCGATGGCATCTGCAGAGCGGCAGCTCCATGTAGCTATACGGCGTGCCTCTGCATGGACCCTCTCACACAGGTTTCAATTCTCTCCTTTCAAATCGCGAGTGGTCCACTTCTGTCGCCGTACTACGATCCACCCTGATCCAGAGCTCTATCTCGCTGCACAACGAATGCCTGTGGTCCCACAGTTTCGTTTCCTGGGTCTTCTTTTCGACAACAAGCTCACTTGACTGCCCCATATCAGACTCCTGAAGGTAGGATGTTTCCGTAAACTCAATGTCCTTCGGTTTCTTGCCCACTCCTCTTGGGGTGCGGACCGTTCCCTCCTCCTCCGTCTTTATCGTGCTCTAGTTCTGTCTCGCTTGGACTATGGTTGTCAAGTTTATGGTTCAGCTGCTCGTTCCACACTGCATGTGCTGGATCCAGTCCACCATCGTGGTATCCGTTTGGCCACCGGTGCCTTCCCTACTAGCCCTGTTGATAGTCTCCTGGTTGAAGCTGGGATCCCCCCCCCCCCTTCTGTTCGGCGGTCCCAGCTTCTGGTGTCTTATGCACTCACTATCCGTTCCTCTCCCACTCATCCTTCCTATTCTATCCTGTTCCCAGACCACGGACGTCGCCCACCCGACTCCCGCCCTCGGGCGGGTTTACCGGTTGGGCTGCGCCTTGCGTCTCTTTGCCGTGATTTTCAGCTTCCTTCTTTGTCCTGTCTTCCTCGCTCTCTCCCCTCCACCCCTCCTTGGTTAGTTCCTCGGCCTCGACTTCGGTTGGATCTCCGCCGCGGTCCGAAAGATTCCATCCCCCCGGTGGTGTTCTGTTCCTTTTTCCGCCAAATTTTATGGGAGTTTCGGGATGCTGTTGTTTTTTACACTGATGGCTCTAAATCTGCTGATCGTGTTGGGTATGCCTTCACGTCCTCTGTTGGAACGGAAAGTCATCTGCTGCCACCTACATGTGGGGTGTTTACTGCGGAATTGATGGCAATTTCCCAGGCCCTTACCTTTATTAAACAGTCCCAACACAACCGCGTTTTGTTATGCACGGACTCGATGAGTGGCCTTCTTGCTATTGACCTGTGTTTTTCGTGCAATCCCTTGGTCTCTGCCATCCATGACCATCTCGCTGATATTCACCGTGCTGCTTGTTCTATTGACTTCCTTTGGGTCCCTGGCCATGTGGGTATCCCGGGTAATGAGCTCGCTGATCGTTTTGCTGGGGGAGCAGTTACTTACCCCCCGTTTTCTGTATCCCCTCCTGCAGTGGATTTACGGCTTCACATCAAATCCCTCTTCGCACAGTCGTGGGCCAATTCTTGGGAGGCTACTCCCCTGTCTAATAAACTTCGTGCAATTAAGGTGACACCAGGCCCGTGGCGTTCTTCCTTTCGCATTTCCCGAAAGGACTCGACCACACTGTGTCGTCTCCGCATTGGCCATACTCGGTTGACCCATGGTTTTCTTTTGCGTGATGAGCCACCCCCACTATGTGGTTGTGGAGCCTTCCAGTCAGTAGCCCACATTTCGGTTGAATGCCCCCTTCTTTTGGCTCTGCGTGCTAAGTACAGGCTCCCCCACACTTTACCTTTGATGTTGGCTGACGATTCCTGGATGGTCTCTCTGGTTCTCGGTTTCCTCCGGGAAAGTGGTTTTTATTCTCAGTTTTAAGGTTTTTAATCTCTCTCTGGTGTTGGGGCAGGGCGGTGAGTGTTTGGGTGTCTCCCACTGTAAGCAGTGTTCGGAGATTCCTGATTCACCTTCCTGACCGAATTCCTCTTTTCTTCCCCTTTTACTCTGTTTTTTTTTTTTTTTTTAAGGCTTGGTTAGTCTTTCTATTCCCATACGTACTTTCTACATTATAGCAGTTGTACCTTTTAAGTCACAGGTGGTCTTGCCTATGCTGCTTCAGCATAGTGTTGGGTTCGTTCTCTTGCCGACTTCCCTCATTTTGTTTTTTAGCAATGACAACATGACTGCCTTTTTACGTTTTTTCCCTTTTTCCGTTTTATTGTTCTGACTTTACTGAGTTGTTCCATTAGCGGAATGGCGCATATTTGAAACAAGAGACTGATGACATTGCTGTTTGGTCCCTTAAACCTCAACCAACCAACCAATCAACCAACCATATTACAGACGTTATTCTTACAGCTGCGGAACGTTCAATACCACGCACCTCCGCATTGCCCCGGCTCCCCCCAGTTCCTTGGTGGCGGCATGCCGTGACGCAATACGTGAGCGGTGACGTGCTCGTCGCGTTTTCCGCCACCATCCTACTTTGGACAACTGTTTCCGCTATAACCAGTTCCAAGTGCGATGCCGTCGCGTCATCCGCGATAGCAAGAAGGAAAGCTGGAAATTCTTTACCAGCTCATTTAACACCTTCACTCCCTCCTCGGAAGTTTGGAGTCGGATTCGACAGTTCTCAGGCGCGCCTAGTTTCTCCCCGGTCTGTGGGCTCACTGTCGCGCATGATACATTAGTGGACCCCATCGCAATTTCTAACTCATTGGGTCAACACTTTGCTGAGATTTCGAGCTCTTCAAATTACCCGCCAGCATTTCTCCCGAAGAAAAGTGCAGCGGAAGTGCGACCTCTTGCTTTCTCCTCTCAAAATCGCGAAAGCTACAATACTGTTTTCTCCATGCGGGAACTCCAACATGCACTCTCTTCTTCTCGCTCCTCCGCCCAGGACCGGATGGTATCCACATCCAAATGTTGCTGCATTTATCATACCATAGTCTGCGTTACCTCCTTCGGCTTTATAATCGAACTTGGATCGACAGTACTTTTCCCAGACGATGGTGGGAAGCTATCGTCGTTCTTGTTCCGAAATCTGGAAAGGACAAACATCTCCCCTCTAGTTATCGCCCCATTTCTCTCACGAGTAGTGTATGTAAGGTTTTGGAGCGTATGGTGAATTGCCGTTTAGCTTGGTGGCTGGAGTCCCGCAGTCTTTTAACACCTGCCCAATGGGGTTTCTGAAAGCATTATTCTGCAGTTGACCATCTTGTTGCTCTTTCCACTTATATCATGAACAATTTTCTCCGGAAACGTCAAACAGTAGCAATATTTTTTGATCTGGAGAGAGCATACGATACCTGTTGGAGGGCAGGCATCCTCCGCACACTGTTCTCTTGGGGCTTTCGAGGTCGGCTGCCCCTTTTTCTTCACAAATTTATGGCAGAGCGCACATTTAGAGTGCGGATGAACACCACTCTCTCCTGTACTTTCTCCCAAGAAAACGGGGTACCCCAGGGCTCTGTGCTGGGTGTTGTACTGTTTGCCATTGCCATAAATCCGATTATGGATTGTCTCCTTCCCGATGTCTCGGGCTCCCTCTTTGTGGACGATTTTGCGATCTACTATAGCTCTCAACGGACCAGCCTTCTTGAACGACGTCTTCAAGGATGTCGCGATCACCTCCACTCTCGGATCATCGAAACCGGCTTCCATTTTTCTCCCAGTAAGACTGTTTGTGTTAATTTTTGGCGACGTAAGGAGTTTCTTCCACCCTCCTTACATCTAGGACCTGTCAACCTTCGTTTTCGGATGTCGCTAAATTCTTGGGTCTTGTTTGACAGAAAACTGTGCTGGTCCTCCCACGTTCCCTATCTTTCGGCTCGCTATCTGCGATCCCTCAACACCCTCCGTGTCCTGAATGGTACCTCCTGGGGAGCGGACCGAGTGGTCCTTCTCCGCCTCTATCGCGCCTTAGTGCGCTCGAAATTGGACTATGGAAGCATAGTTTAATCCTCTGCTCGGCCTTCTATTCTTCGGCGCCTCAACTCTATCCACCACCGTGGATTACGTTTAGTTCAAATGGTTCAAATGGCTCTGAGCACTATGGGACTTAACATCTGTGGTCATCGGTCCCCTAGAACTTAGAACTACTTACACCTAACTAAGGACATCAAACACATCCATGCCCGAGGCAGGATTCGAACCTGCGACCATAGCAGTCGCGCGGCTCCGGACTGAGGGTCTAGAACCGATTTCGTTTAGTGTCTGGAGCTTTTTACACCAGCCCTGTGGAAAGCCTTTATGCTGAGACTTCTGAACCTCCTCTGTCCAATCGGCGAGCTGTCCTTCTGAGTCGTTATGCTAGCCATCTGTCTTCCATGCCTGCTAATCCGGCCCATGACATTTTTTTCGACGCCTCCTTGGATGTAGGGTATGCAGGCCGCCTTTACTCCTTACCACCACCGGGAGTCCGCTTCCGTCAACTGCTCCATTCTCTTTCCTTCCGCTTTCCTAAAACCACCTTGACAACTTGGGGTACAGCACCGCCTTGGCTCCGTCCCCGGATCTGCCTGCTCCGTGACCTTTGTCAATTTCCCAAGTACCCCTTCACCTTTTAATTGAGTGCCCCTATTTTACTCCGTTACGCGCCCGTATACAGCTGTCGCCTGATATATCGTCCATTTTAGCAGATGACACGCGCTCGGCCGATCGCGTTCTCGAGTTTATTAGTGCCAGTGAGATGACGTCAGTCTTTTGAAGCTCTTTTTGGTGACAACCATCCCCTTTCTGTAGTGGATTTTTAAGCTTTCCTTCTGCTTTTAGTTTCTTCAATTTTTTGAGTCTCGTTCCCATTGCTGCTGCTTTCCATTTTAGTTTTTTTACCGTTTCTTAAGTCACGGACCGGGCGCTAATGACCATAGCAGTTTTGCGCCATAAAACCAAAACAAAACAAAAAAATCCTTTAAAATAATGATAGTCGACAATTGTGTGGCTGATGCACCAACTGGTAGGTGACATTATGGTAGGAGGTATCTATCGGACTTTTAAGAGGGAACTGCAACAGAGCCCTGATAGTGAGGTGCAATATAAACTTTCGTAGAATAGTACAGAACATCTTCTTTGACTCCTTACGAGAAGGTAACTTCAAGATTCTGACTTGTCCTCTGATTCTGAGCTACACTTTACGCACGTCATTAGCAAGTAGGAAACTTTGTTTACTGGCCATATCATAGGGAAGTATAGCATATTTTCGTGAAGAATATGTCTTGCCGTTATCAGAGATCAACAGCAGCGTTTGTATTGGTACTTCTGGAACGAAGCGACACCACGAGTTATTATAGTAGGTGAGGCAGAGCCGCCGGTGCATTCAAGTGAAATAACCAAAAGATAATATCAACTGCACGGCTACTCTGACCGCTGTGATAGAGCGCAAGTGTTACAGCGTCCACCCACTCTGCCACATTAGGAGCAACTGAAGACAATGAAATATGTCACTAGCATGCTTCAAACGACTAAAAACATAATGAAATCATTCATCTGCAGTGATTTACTAACGAAAGAGAATCTAGTTTCTAATTGTGAGACGAACGTCAAGAGATGTCCTATGACACTTTCATTTCTACCTGAAAACGTTCAGCGTGTCACTCACCACATGAAGTTTCTCTTTTACATCGTTTCACTTATAAAAAAGCAATTACTCTTGAAAGCTTATGAAGGATTTTTGCAGACTTACATTCTGTTATGAGATTCTCCCTTATAGATGCAGCTGCAAAATCTGTTGATGATCTGCAGCCACAGGTGTCAAAGATTCGCTATAACAATGCAATACACACAAGCAGACGAAAATTCTCTGGGCTATCTCAGAGTAGAGCCACACAGAAGTTAGTGAGTTACTTTGTTCAAAGCAGTGGAAATGAATATGTGGAGGGATATTTGATGCAATGTCAACTTGAATAATGTAATGCGGAATGACAAGAACACATTGCACTCTGGTTGCGTATTTCTTAGAGCCCAAAGAAGTAGTTTGCAGCACACTCGTGTGTCTTGCTGATTGCTCGTTTGTCCCAGACTGTTATGAAAGTGATGGCAGTGAAAAACCTGAAACACGTAAGAGGTCGTCCTGAAAAGTAACGGCTATGAATTTTTATGGGAATACTCGTAAAGCTTTTTAAATAAACCAAACGTTACTAATGTTCTACACCTTTATTATTCATGTCTACATATTTACAGACCTCTGCCACTAGAGGGCTCCGAAGTGTCGAGTGTAATATGGCAGAGTGTAATGTAAATACGTCGATGTCAACGCGTGAGAAATAGTGTGCTGTGACCGAGTCTCGATTTCGACAGATTTTTGCACACATGGAGTATCCTCTCCTTCAGCATGACTGTGCCCGACTACGGACGAGTGTTGCCACAATCCTACGCGTTGATTTCCGTGCCATCGCTCATCCACCCTATAGTGCCGACTTGGCCCCACCTCACTGCCAATTGCTTCCAAAACACAAAAACAACAACACTGTCGTTAGGTTGACTTTGTTAGTGACGAAGCAGTGCAAGCTAGAGATGAGACTATGGCTTCATTAACCAACTCAAACACTCAACAAACTGGTCTGTCGTTGGAATAACTGCGTTCCTCGCCAGGGTGACTAAATTGAGAAATACGAGGGCAGTTCAATAAGTAATGCAACACATTTTTTTCTGAAACAGGGGTTGTTTTATTCAGCATTGAAATACACCAGTTTATTCCCCAATCTTTTAGCTACACAACACTATTTTTCAACGTAATCTCCATTCAATGCTACGGCCTTACGCCACCTGGAAATGAGGGCCTGTATGCCTGCACGGTACCATTCCATTGGTCGATGTCGGAGCCAACGTCGTACTGCATCAATAACTTCTTCATCATCCGCGTAGTGCCTCCCACGGATTGCGTCCTTCATTCGGCCAAACATATGGAAATCCGACGGTGCGAGATCGGGGATGTAGGGTGCATGAGGAAGAACAGTCCACTGAAGTTTTGTGAGCTCCTCTCGGGTGCGAAGACTTGTGTGAGGTCTTGCGTTGTCATGAAGAAGGAGAAGTTCGTTCAGATTTTTGTGCCTACGAACACGCTGAAGTCGTTTCTTCAATTTATGAAGAGTAGCACAATACACTTCAGAGTTGATCGTTTGACCATGGGGAAGGACATCGAACAGAATAACCCTTTCAGCGTCCCAGAAGACTGTAACCATGACTTTACCGGCTGAGGGTATGGCTTTAAACTTTTTCTTGGTAGGGGAGTGGCGCCAATCCATTGATTGCCGTTTTGTTTCAGGTTCGAAGTGATGAACCCATGTTTCATCGCCTGTAACAATCTTTGACAAGAAATTGTCACCCTCAGCCACATGACGAGCAAGCAATTCCGTACAGATGGTTCTCCTTTGCTCTTTATGGTGTTCGGTTAGACAACGAGGGACCCAGCGGGAACAAACCTTTGAATATCCCAACTGGTGAACAATTGTGACAGCACTACCAACAGAGATATCAAGTTGAGCACTGAGTTGTTTGATGGTGATCCGTCGATCATCTCGAACGAGTGTGTTCGCACGCTCCGCCATTGCAGGAGTCACAGCTGTGCACGGCCGGCCCACACGCGGGAGATCAGACAGTCTTGCTTGACCTTGCGGCGATGATGACACACGCTTTGCCCAACGACTCACCGTGCTTTTGTCCACTGCCAGATGACTGTAGACATTCTGCAAGCGCCTATGAATATCTGAGATGCCCTGGTTTTCCGCCAAAAGAAACTCGATCACTGCCCGTTGTTTGCAACACACATCCGTTACAGAGGCCATTTTAACAGCTCCGTACAGCGCTGCCACCTGTCGGAAATCAATGAAACTATACGAGACGAAGCGTGAATGTTTGAAAATATTCCACAAGAAATTTCCGGTTTTTTCAACCAAAATTGGCCGAGAAAAAAAAGTGTTGCATTACTTATTGAACTGCCCTCGTAAATATTGTGAGCTTGTGGGTGCTGTTCTGTCATTCTGCGCAACGGATTAATCTGAGGTGTACCCTTTACCCTGTGGCTCCTGCAATATGCAGTTTCCACCCCCACACTACTACAGAAGTCAGACAGACGCTCCTAACGTTCTAAAGAGAAATGCCTGAAAAACTTTCAGCAATAAATATCTTCTGGAGTTGTCCGCTGTAAGGAAATGACACAAAAATTTCCAAAATTTCTTACGTAACTATTAGTGGGATACTCGCATACTGGAGTAGTGCTAGTTAGTGTAATAAAAACATGAAACTAACGAAAATTATTATTTATTTTCCAAAAATTCTGAGAAATCACAATGGCACTTTTAGTTGTGACCTAAACAAGTTATTTCCAGGTTCTTTTCGGAATGTGAAGTTACCTCTTAAGGATGAGATTCGCTAATGAAATTTCTATAAGAAGTTTAAGATTGTTATTGACTTGGTAGAATGGCTGAGAGCTGCACCTACTCAACTTG